>NC_036852.1:12170143-12253775 GCF_002910315.2 Salvelinus sp. IW2-2015
ACAGCAACAACATCGCCTATGGGCACAAACTCCACCGCGTGGACTAGACACGACTGGCCAAAAGTGCTCTTCACTGACGGGTCGCGGTTTTCTCTCACCAGGGGTGATGGTCAGATTCGCTTTTATCGTCGAAGGAATGAGCGGTTACACCAAGGCCTGTACTCTGAGACGGGATCAATTTGGAGGTGGATGGTTAGTCATGGCTTGGGCGGTGTGTCACAGCATCATCCGACTGAGCTTGTTGTCAATAGCAGCCAATCTCAATGCTGTGTGTTACAGGGAAGACATCCTCCTCCCTCATGTGGTACCCTTCCCGCAGGCTCATCCTGACATGACCCTCCAGCATGACAATTCCACCAGCCATACCCCTTCCTCTGTGCATGATTTTCTGCAAGACAGGAATGTCATGTTCTGCCATGGCCAGCGAAAAAACCCGGATCTCAATCCATTGAGCACGTCTGGGACCTGTTGGATCGGAGTGAGGGCTAGGCCATTCCCCCCAGAAAGTCCAGGAACTTGCAGGTGCCTTGGTGAAAGAGTGGGTAACATCTCACAGCAAGAACTGGCAAATCTGGTGCAGTCCACGAGGAGGAGATGCACTGCAGTACTTAATGCAGCTGGTGCCACACCAGATACTGACTTTTACTTTTGATTTGACCCCCCCCCCCTTTGTTCAGGGACACATTATTCCATTTATGTTAGTCACATGTCTGTGGAACTTGTTCAGTTTATGATTCAGTTTTGAATCTTGCAATGTTCATACACATGTTAATTAAGTTTGCTGAAATAAACGCAGTTGACAGTGAGAGGACGTTTCTTTATTTGCTGAGTTCATAGTGGTTAGGTATGTGGTTAATGAGACACTGGTTGATGTATTCCCAATTAGCTCTAAGTAAACAATACATAGGCACTTGACACATATTGACACATTTCAATTAAAAAGTATTTAAGGCAACTTTGCTGTTATTGTCAGTCTAAAAAAGTACATATCACGATACTGAGGAGAATAAGGTGGAAACTGGAAAAACAACACAGAAAAATAACTGAAAAAGGTGTGTGTGAAAGGGCTCTTTTGGGTTCTCATGTTACATAGAGTTTACGATTGAGCACCAAAGGGTCTTAAAAAAAGCAATCATGCAAAACACAATCTCAGAATTCCAATTCAAACTCAGTACACATATTTCACCTTTGAAGAAGAGAAATATATGATCTATGCGTTGTCTTACCCCATGTGCCAAAGCAGCATCACCAACTTCTAAACTCATAACATCAATACCACAGGGCCATAGTGGATGAATCTATAAGACAGCATTGCCAGAGAAAATGACAGCACTGCCTGCCAGTGAATTGACACAAAGACAATCAATCGTGCCACTCAAAAGAACCCCCTCTTTGTGTCTTTCTTTTGCAAGGCTGAATCCATGAAGCCAAAGAAATGTCCGGGAAAAATAGGTGTGCGTTCCAAATGGTACCACCCTATTCCGATTTAATGCACCTTACTTTTGATCATGGCCGATAGGACTCTGGTCAAAAGTAATGCACTAAATAGGGAATAGGGTGCCGATTGGGATGCACAGTGTATATGTATTTACAGTAGCTATATCTCGAACAGGGGAACCTTTCTGGAGACAGGCTGACACATCATATTTGTCTAAAATAAAAGTATTTGTATACAGCTCTGACAGCACACTTTAATCCCAAGGTGATGTCTGGTGTGGACCTGCCTTATAACAGGCCTACAAGCCCTCAGTCCACTCTCTCTTTGTCCTCAATAGGCTGTCTGAGCACTGATGGAGGGATTGTGCGTTCCTGGTGTAACTCGGGCAGTTGTTGTTGCCATCCTGTACCTGTCCCGCAGGTGTGATGTTCGGATGTACCCATCCTGTGCAGGTGTTGTTACACGTGGTCTGCCACTGCGAGGACTATCCAGCTGTCCGTCCTGTCTCCCTGTAGTATTTTGCTGTATTYATGGACCTTAACTTCTCTAGGATAGTGGGCAGCATTTTCACATCTGGATGAAAAGCGTGCCCAGAGTAAACGGCCTCCTACTGAGTCCCAGATGCTAATTTATGCATATTATTATTAGTATTGGATAGAAAACACTCTGAAGTTTCTAAAACTGTTTGAATCATGTCTGTGACTATACCAGAACTTATTTGGCAGGCAAAAACCCGAGGACAAACCATTCCGAWTTTTTTTTTTGGAGATCACTCTCTTTTCAATGAGTTTYATTGGGAATATAGATTTCTAAAGGGACCTTCCTGCAGTTCCTATCGCTTCCACTGGATGTCAACAGTCTTTAGAAATTGGTTGAGGTTTTTCCTTTGAGAAATGAAGAGGTAGCCATGTTCAGAATGAGGCTCCAGTGAAGTGTACTGTTTGTTAGAGGCGCATGACCAGAAAGCATGCTACACATTGTTTTCCTCCAGTATTGAACACAGATCATCCCGTCTTCAATTTTATCGATTATTTACGTAAAAAAATACCTAAAGTTGTATTACAAAAGTAGTTTGAAATGTTYGGACAAAGCTTACAGCTAACTTTTGAGATATTTTGTAGTCACATTGTGCAAGTTGGAACCGGTGTTTTTCTGGATTTAACGCACCAAATAAATTGACATTTTGTATATATATATATCGATGGAATTAATCGAACAAAAGGACCGTTTGTGATGTGTATGGGACATATTGGAGTGCAAACAGAAGAAGCTCGTCAAAGGTAAGGTATGAATTATATCTTTATTTCTGCGTTTTGTGTCGCGCCGGGAGTGTTGAAATATGATGGTCTGTGATTGTTAGCTGGGGTGCTATCCTCAGATAATAGCATTGTTTACTATCGCCGTAAARCATTTTTGAAATCTGACACGTTGGCTGGATTCACTTGTCCTTTAATTGTAGCTTTAATTTGGTATTTTGAATGTGTGATTTCATGAAAGTTCAATTTTATAGTAATTTATTTGAATTTGGCGCTCTGCATTTTCACTGGATGTTGGCCAGGTGGGACGCTACCGTCCCACATATCCCAGAGAGGTTAAAGAAACACAATTGTTGTGTCTCCAATGGGCAAAATTTACAGAACCGTATGTACCTGTACAAAGTTTGCGCATATTMTTTTCAGAGGTGAATATAACAGAGTTATAAAGAACTCTTAAATGCAATACTTTCTTTAATCACTCACATTATTACACTTGAAACACTGTGTAACGCTTGTCGTCGGGAGAAGGAGAGGAGGACCAAAGTGCAGCGTGGTACGTATCCATAACTTTTAATCAAGATGAATACACGAACARCAAAACGACCAGCGAACAGTTCTGACAGGTGCAACAAACACCCACAAACAAAAGTGGRAAAACAGGCTACCTAAGTATGGCTCTCAATCAGATACAACGATAGACAGCTGCCTCTGATTGAGAACCATACCAGGCCAAACACATAGAAATAGAAAAMCTAGACCTACAACATAGAATACCCACCCACATCACACCCTGACCAAACTAAAAATAGAAACATACAAAGCAATCTACGGTCAGAGCGTGACACACTGTGAGTGTTGGCCAAAAAGCTGAAAATTAATAGTAGCCTACACCTACCCAAGCTTAACCGCATGTTGCCAATACACAGACATCAGGCAAAACAAGACACTGTACATATGTTAATCTCTATATCTCCTAAAATGCCTGATAAATAAAACAAATGATTCCTTTGCAGTCGTATTGACACACCTTTATGAGATAAATTAGTTGATATTCCCGGGCATTTGAGATCTATGCCCATAACGGCCTCTCTATAGCCTTTGTCCCTCTTTATGTGGCTGAGGCTCAGACGTGAGGCCTTCATTGATCGGTGGTGGCTGATGATTACTCGCTGGTAAATTATGCTATTATTCAGGGGCTCAAATTTWATTAATTCTCTACAACTGATCTGCTTCATGAGGTACAATGGCCCTTGAGTGCGGGCTGTTTTTTTTTTCTCCCATAAAGAGGTTAACAGGCAATGTAACCTCTGTGTCTTAAAACATGTCCACGTTCATGCTGTCTGTATGTCTGTCCGCTAGGCTAGGCTATACCCCCTCTCCCCTGTCTTGATCTTTTTTTCATCTTTCTCTCTCTCTTTCTCATCTCTCTCCTGCCTCTTTCATTCCCTTCTCTCTCTCAACCTCTCTCCATTTCTCCTCTCTCTCTTTTCAGCAATCAATAAGAATTCCCTGTCAGATAAAGGGTCTGTCAATCACACAGAATACAGATTGTTGTGATTGTAGAGAGGATAACACTGTATATACAGGTAACTTACAAAATAATGGAAACACTTGTGAGAGATGAGGGATACAAAGTATATTGAAAGCAGGTGCTTCCACACAGGTSTGGTTCCTGAATTAAGCCATTAACGTCCCATCATGCTTAGGGTCATGTATAAAAATGCTGGGCGGTGTCACGCTCKTCGAAATGATCGGACCAAAGTGCAGCGTCTTTATTAKAAATGTCGCCAACAAAACAAGAAACAACAAAAACGAATGTGAAGCTTACTAGGGCTATACAGGCCACTAACAAAGACAACTACCCACAACTAAGGTGGCAAAACAGGCTGCCTAAGTATGATTCCCAATCAGAGACAACGATAGACAGCTGCCTCTGATTGGGAACCACACTCGGCCAAACACACAGAAATACAAAACATAGAATGCCCACCMCACATCACACCCTGACCTAACCAAATAGAGAAATAAAACGGCTCTCTAAGGTCAGGGCGTGACAGGCAGGCCATTATTTTGGCGACCATGGCTATGCCCCCATAGGATGACAATGCCCCCATCCATAGGGCATGAGTGGTCACTGAATGGTTTGATGAGCATGAAAATTATGTAAACAATGGCCATAACAGTCACAGTCACCATCACCAGATCTCACCCCAATTGAATACTTATGGGAGATTCTGGAGCCACCATCATTAAAATACCATTAACAAAACACCAAATACAAAATGTATCATGGAATAATGTTGTCACGTCCCTCTAATAATGTTCCAGACGCTTGTACAATCTATGCCTAGGTGCATTGAAGTTGTTCTGGCTCATGCTGGCCCAACGCCCTATTAAAACACTTTATGTTGGTGTTTCCTTCATTTTTACATCTAGGTTTGCAATTTAACATTATTACATTTATAAAAATTATTCATTATGTTTTACAATATTGCCGTAAACCCAGTCCATCGATGGCTTGAACTTTCCACAATCACACAGACCACAAACCAAACCATTGTGTAAGAAGTCATTTGAGAAGCTGAGAAGACTTCTCATTTTTTGAGACGACATCTCTTAAAGCTTTTTAAATAGTGGCGTGTATCAGGGGTGCAGTGAATCAACCTCCCTTTCAGACATTCGTTCACACACTTTCAAATCCTCAGTTAATTGAAATTAGAAAATAAATACATAACTTACGAGATATGTTTCTTCGTACTGTTGGATTCAACATTTTGAACATTGAGATATTAAATAAATGATAGAGAATCAGCATAGAATATGAGGAGTGAAAGAGACTGGGTTTTATGTCAGAAGTTAATGGTTCTCTGTAGAAAGACAGATGGCTTTGGAATGTGTTGGGTTGACGGGAGGAGAGCAACGTGTTGATATAGGGGAGACAGATGGACATCTGTGGATTAGGTGAAGGAGGRGTTGAGGTCAGGTGAGGTCAGATCCCCTGAAGGGAGTAATAGGGGTTTAGTATCCTGTTAATCTTTTCCTGTAGAASCATAAGATGTAAGGATTGGAGAGAAGGTGGCGTGTCTTAACTTCTTATGTCTGGGGTCAGTATTGAGTAGCTTGGATGAATAAGGTGCCCAGAGTAAACTGCTTGTTACCCAGGCCCAGAAGCTATGATATGCATATTAGTATATTTGGATAGAAAACACTCTAAAGTTTCCAAAACTGTTAAAATAATGTGAGTATAACAGAACTCATATGGCAGGCGAAAACCTGAGACAAATCCAACCAGGAAGTGGGAAATCWGAGGTTTGTAGTTTCATTTAAGTGATTGCCTATCCAATATGCTGTGTCTATGGGGCCAGATTGCACTTCCCAAGGCTTCCAGCACATGTCAATAGTCTTTAGAAAGTTGTTTGAGGCTTCTATTGTGGAAGGGGGTCGAATATGAGCTGTTTCGACAAGTGGACAAGGCTGAGGCCAATGAGTTGTTTACTGCGCGGTCACGTGGGCACGCCATTCCTTCTTTTTCCTCTGTAATGAATACGCTATTGTCCGGTTGGAATATTATTGAAGATTTATTATAAAAAGATCCTAAGGATTGWWTGTAAACATCGTTTGACATGTTTCTACAAACTGTAATGGAACTCTTTTGACTTTTCGTCTGGATTTTGCGCTCGTGCATTGTGCCTTTGGAATAGTGAACTAAACGCGCGAACAAAACKGAGGTATTTGGAAATAATATGGACGTAATCGAACAAAACTAACATTTCTTGTGGAAGTGGGAGCCCTGGGAGTGCATTCCGATGAAGATCAGCAAAGTTAAGTGAAAATKTATAATGCTATTTCTGACTCTTGTTGACTCCACAATTTGGCGGGTAACTGTATGGCTTGCTTTGGTGGCTGAATGATGTACTCAGATTATTGAATATTGTGCTTTTGCCGTAAAGCTTTTTTGAAATCTGACACAACGGTTGGATTAAGAACAAGTTTATGTTTAATTCTATGTCAAACATGTATCTTTCATCAAGGTTTATGATGAGTATTTCTGATATTTGATGTGGCTCTCAGCAATTTCTTCGGATGTTTTGGAGGCATTTCTGAACATGGCGCCAATGTAAACTGAGGTTTTTGGATATAAATATGAACTTTATCGAACAAAACATACATGTATTGTGTAACATTGAGTCCTAGGAGTGTCATCAGATGAAGATTGTCAAAGGTTAGTGATTAATTTTATCTATATTTCTGATTTTTGTGACACCTCTCATTGGTTGGAAAATGGCTGAATGCTTTCTGTGACTAGTTGCTGACCTACCATAATGATATGTTCTGCGTTCGCCGAAAAGCCTTTTTGAAATTGGACACTGTGGTTGGATTAACGAGAAGTGTATCTTTAAAATGGTGTAAAATACTTGTATGTYTGAGGAATTTTAATTATGAGATTTCTGTTGTTTTGATTTTGGCGCCCTGCACTTTCACTGGCTGTTGTCTTATCGATCCCGTTAACGGGATCCCAGCCATAAGAATTAAGTAGGATATATACATATCTGTGATGGGAGAAATGTTGGGTTGTCTGAATTACAGCTGAACAGATCCTTTAAAGCTTCTCTAGTGTCCGTGAGTTACTTACTCTGAAAAATAAGAACCTAACAGTACCCTTAGTGCATTGCTGTAGCTGTCATTTAATTTGCATGAGACTATTCCCTTCCACCTCCATTACTATGCATCTATGGCTCCGACTCTGTGCTTTGGGTCTATGGGTAAGAATCGGACTCGGACTGTCACCAAAACGAATCCCTAAAATGACCAATGTCAGTCTGTCTATTTAAGCCATCGGAACTGCATATCTCAGACTATTCAAACTGAGACCTGATAGGCTTGACCATTTGTGAGTCTTATCTTGCCCAGACTTAAAACCCCATTTCAAAAACACCTGGGAATCGACTTTTTCCTCATATGTTGCTATTGAGGCAACACATTTTGTAACGTTGTCATAAGCTCTGATCTTTTTCTCTGGAGTTGGTGGCCCTCATGAGGACAGGCCAGATTGCATATTTTGTCTGCTTTAGAGAGAATTCCCTGTGGATACTTAATTGGTTTCGGTGAAGGCTCATTTCTCTGAAGGTATAGCGGTGAGCATCGMCAGGTACACACAAATCCCCCTCATGGGCACCTGCATATTCTTTCTTCYGAGACACAATACAACTGAGCTTGAGAGGTAACCCCTAAGAGCAGCATTTCTGCTGACAAATATCGATTCCTAAAATGTTTATTGGAAGTTTGGGAGAGTTTGTTCAGTTGTATTTTTTTTGACATAGCGGGATTTGTCTATTCAGAATTCCAGGGAGTTATCCCTTGAATGTTGAAGAAATACTCTTTTAAAAGTTGTCACATTTCAGGATTTGACTAGGTGTTTCAATAATACTCAGGGATAAAGTTCTCACGCTGTTAACCCTAATGTGATGTCATTATCCAAAACTTTTGAGGAAAYCTGTTGCACTTAATATGTCTGAGTACAGTTACTTAATTAACCTCTGTAGGGTATGTGGGACGGTAGCGTCTCACCTCGTCAACAGCCAGTGAAACTGCAGGGCGCCAAGTTCAAAACAACAGAAATCCCATAATTAAAATTCCTCAAACATACAAGTATTTTACACCATTTTAAATATACAGTTGTTGTAAATCCAGCCACAGTGTCCGATTTCAAAAAGGCTTTACGACGAAAGCACACCAAACGATTATGTTAGGTCAGAGCCAAGTCACAGAAAAACACCAGCCAAAGAGAGGAGTCACAAAAAGCGGAAATAGAGATAAAATGAATCACTAACCTTTGATGATCTTCATCAGATGACACTCATAGGACTTAATGTTACACAATACATGTATGTTTTGTTCGGTAAAGTTCATATCTATATCCAAAAATCTGAGTTTACATTGGCGCGTTATGTTCAGTAGTTCCAAAACATCCGGTGATTTTGCAGAGAGCCACATCAATTTACAGAAAAACTCATAATAAACATTGCTAAATGATACAACTGTTATGCATGGAATTTTAGATCCACTTCTCCTTAATATATAGGAGTCCAAGCCCAGTCTAAGCCGGTGGAGGGRGRATTGTTTTAAGAAGGTCATACCAATGATCATTTTGCTATTTTATTTAGAATGTTAAGATCCCTTAAAGTATCAAAAAACTATTGTCTTAAATCATTTATTTACTAACTAAGTAATTCACAGAAATGCATAAACAAACAAACAAAGTAAATATGGTTACAAGAAATGATAGGGGAATGTGCCCTAGTGGGCTAAAACGGCATGGCGGCTTTTTAGACAAAAGGGGAGGGGGGGTCAGATGAGAAGTCACTACAGAGTTGATAATTATAACAATTGAAATGCTAATCCTTTGCACATGAACGCTCACTCATTCGGGAAGAATTGCAATCAATATATATATTTACGCTCAGTGTGTCATCGGGATCTCTGCTGAAAAGTTAGTTTCTGTTGGAGAGTTTCCGTCCTCTCTCTCTCTGTCTGTCGTGGTTAGAGTGGATAGTTCAGAGTGACATTCATTCATGTCGTTATGGATAGGTGTTTCGGCTGGTTGTTGTTCTTCGCGTTCAATGATACCGAATTCCTAGCTGCAGACTAGTAATTACTATCAAAGACTTGTTCTTATTCTGTCGGTATCGATAGTCTAAGAGTTTAACCACGTGGGATGGTTAAAAGATTCAGCAGTCTGGTCTCAAACCTTGGCCCTCTCGTTATCGAGGTAAGCTGGTCTGCAACCTTTGTCCTCTCATGATTGAGAGAAACATGGTCTGGTGATAGAAAACACGAGTGGGGGTTTCATTCGGAAGGGCAGAAAAGGGCCTGTCCCAGGATGCCCGACCATAACTGTGCTCATGGGTGGTCCTCTGATTTAGTTAAACTCAAAAGGGAATTGGAGTTTCCTTCATTAAACAGTCCAAAATCACAATACACAATTTTACAAACACTATCATCCTCGCTCATTCATCTTATACAACAATTAGATGTAAATCTGAGGTTATTATATAAACAGCGTAATGTGGTCCTATTGTCTTCCATGAGTTTCACCAAGTTGTAACAAACGGACCAGTTTGTAGCTGGATTCTTCACCGATCTTTTATACCTTCTCTGGAACATAAATGTTGTTCGTACCTCAAGTTCTGTGAGGTGGAATAAATTCCATTGTTCTCTATGAAACTTCACTCTATCTCTATACTGTGGCCATGAGGAGCTCATCTCCTCAGGAATTTACGACCTCTCTCTGACCACAGCAGCCTAGTTGTAGGAGGCAGAGAGAGGGGGATGGGGCTTCCTGTACCCAAAGAGGGCAACGTCATTACGTCATTATATACATATCATCATTATATTTAAACTCTTCATGACAATACATATCTCATCTGGCCTTATTTTGAACACTAGCTTTACCCTAATACAGTGGCATGAAACTCATGGTTACATCATGCCTGCAATTAGGGTTGCAAAATTCCAAAGACAAATTCCCAGATTTAAAAAAAATACAGGAATCTTACAACTGGGATTTCTGGAAAAGCTGGGAAGTCACATTATGCTGACTTGCAAAGTGATATGTAATTTCTATTGGAATCCAGTCGGAATTTTTATTCACCCGCAACCTGCATTCATAATGACTGCCAGTGCTAGGAACAATGTGCGCAAACTTCATAAGCCATTTAAATGGGAACAACCATTTCAGTAACAGGTGCAAAAAGCTAACTAAATGAGTGGATTCGTTTACAAAAATCTATGTTATTTATCTTTGTGTAGCATAAGATTAATCAATCAATCACTTTAATGTACATGGAAAAACATATATTTAAAAAAGAAAACGTTTATTCCTGCAGTAGAGCTTGCTGGGTTAAAAGTKTATTTGTTTTCATAACTTAACAAAAAAATATTTTTAAGTAATAATGACTTTTCATTGACTTTGAGTTCAACTTATTAGAAGTATTGGAGTTAAAAATGCCTTGCGTTTTACAGTGCAGTCCCAACCAAGTGGGAACCAGTCAAAACACTAATAAAACACTAATACAACACACATAATATTTTGCAAACAATTTTCATTGTCTGGGACTTCTGACTTCAGAAGACACACTAAAGAAGGACAAGCTAAACAATACAGGAGGACAGTGATCCTCCCCATACCCCTGAGGCAAAAAGCTGAATCCCAAATTGCCCAGGCACTCTCTAATATCTACTGTTTGTATGAATGTCACTGCTATTTCAATTCATTTCCATTGACTCCCGTCTAAAGAGATGCTTGTCGCTTGTCCTTCTCCCATCTCCCGTACGGCAGGGCCTATTTGGGTACAGAGAGGCTGAGGCTGCATCTCAAATGCCCCCCTATTCCCTATATAGTGCATTGCTTTAGAACAGGGCCCATAGGGAACCTGATGCTCTGTTCAAAAGTAGTGCACTATATAGGGAATAGGGTTACATTTGGAATGCAGAGTCTGAGTGTGATGAGGCCAGACCGTTGAATATTGCTGGCGAAATAAGAGAAGGCGGCGGTCCTGAAATGGGAATCCCAGAGAGAGGGACGTCCTGTCAGCCTTGTCTATGCTGGGATTATCCCAGAGAAGAGACACTGTTTTTATTGGTCTGTGTATTTTCTCTCTCGCTCTCTCGCTCTTTCTCTCCCTCTCTCCCTTTCTCAATTTTCTGTCTCTTTTTTTGCTCACTGTGGCCCCTCTATCTCTGACAGCTGTCAAGGTCTCACCACTCTCCTTTCTTTTCTCTGTTCATTTTCCTCCGGCTTAAGATGTTTTCATGAAGGACAGCGTGCGACTTTGGCTKGATACAGAACTTAGTTTTATAAACAGAGCTCTMTTTTCTGTGAGATGAAGGACATCACGAGCCCTTCGAAGTGAAAAAGCAGGATATGGCAATTGTGGCTTTGTTACTTTTACCATTCGTCATTTTTACATTAGGTTAAATAATATTAGCATTAACACAGCCTATATAAATGCTGCATGAGCCTCTACCATTTTATGATGCAATTGCTGTTTATTAACGTAAAGCCAGTGTTRTAGTATATAATCTGCATTACCACACTAACGTTACCTCGTCATAATTATTAATAAACTGTGAATATTCTGCATTATACACTGTGCACAAAACATTAGGAACACCTGCTCTTTCCATGACGTAGACTGACTAGGTGAATTCAGGTAAAAGCTATGATCCCTTATTGATATCACTGGTTAACTCCACTTCAAATCAGTGTAGGTGGAGGGGAGGAGACAGGTTAAATAATGACTCTTAAGCCCTGAGACAATTGAGACATGGATTGTGTATGTGTGCCATGATAATGGGCAAGATCAAATATTTAAGTGCCTTTGAACGGGGCATGGTAGTGGGTGCCAGGCGCACCGGTTTAAGTGTGCTTTTCACGCCAACAGTTTCCCGTGTGTATCAAGAATGGTGCGCACCCAAAGAACATCCAGCCAACTTGACAAAACTGTGGGAAGCATTGGAGTCAACATGGGCCAGCATCCCTGTGGAACGATTTTGGTACTTTGAGTCCATGCCCAGATTAMTTGAGGCTGTTCTGAGGGCTAAAGGGTTTGCAACTCAATATTAGGAAYGTGTAYATTACATATTCTGCATTATGTTWTGACATAATGCAGAAGAAAATCTACCTACCTTCGTAAAAATACTAAACCACCTATAGTGTCTCACCCTGGAATTCCTGACAACCTGACCTACCAATTGTGACTAGTTTCAGGAGACGTTGCAAGTCACGACTTCACAGGAGAGGCGTTTGAACATTTATTTGAACTAGCTAACTAGTTAACATTGAACCTCATTCTCTATTTCTCTCTCACACATACACACATCACATGAMTTAACTCACATAGGGATATTCTCAATTSCATTCTCCTCACGTCCTCTCTCTTCACCTCCTTCTAAAAACCCATTGGATGAGAAAGCCAGAGGCGAGGAAGCAAGGTGTATGCAATTGAGATTCCTCCATAGTACACACATACTCGCAGGTATACGCCTACATCTCCTCCAAATTCCCAAGATGTCCTCACTCTCAAATGTGCACGGTCCACATTATCTCTCTCTGTCCGCCCGCACGCCTAGGTGGGTCGCTGGTGTTGAGCGTGGGCTCCATCATGGTGCCCATCGGAGGGAGACTGATAGAGGTTGGCAGACAGGTATTTAGGGAGGTGTCCGTCTGCTCCTTATGGCGAGGCAGCGCCAGCCTCCATCCATCTCCATTACAGCTGTC
Source organism: Salvelinus sp. IW2-2015 (assembly GCF_002910315.2). Lineage (NCBI taxonomy): Eukaryota > Metazoa > Chordata > Actinopteri > Salmoniformes > Salmonidae > Salvelinus > Salvelinus sp. IW2-2015. Next base: position 12,183,117 of record NC_036852.1, read on the forward strand.
CACATGCAGTGGCAGGGGACAGCTTCCCCGAGACAGACTGAGACAGGGGGAGGGAAGAGAGGGAGGAGATTCTGTTCATAAACCCGGTTTCACTGCCTACTAGACTTTTTCCTCATTTAAATTCGGTTTCTTGTAGAACAGAAAGGGAGGAGAAGAGGCATCCCACCCGGACCCTGACTGGATGCACGTTAGTTTATTTTGCCCTAGCTTTACATACTGACTTAAAATAACCAAGTCATCATCAAGCAGTGCATGATTTGGATTCAGCTGTGTAGTGTTACGCAAAAAACCAAACATGCACCCAGGGAACAAAACAGACCAAAAAGACATGGCAAAAATGTTCAACCATTTAAGGTTATATACTTGCTTCCAGTTAAATCTGACCCCTATACATTTTAAATTGATGGGGCACTATAAACCTAGTGTAAATTCAGTGGTTATAAGTATTTCCATGTGAAAAAACTTTTAAAGTACTAATTAAAGTCATTTTTTGGGGGTATCTGCACTTTACATTTGATATTGCTGACAAATTTACTTCACTGACATTCCTAAAGAAAAATGTAATTTAACTCCATACAATTCCCCCACGACACCCAAAAGAACTCGTTTGCATGTGTGCTTAGCAGGACAGGAAAATTGTCCAATTCACAATTATCAAGAACAAGTGGTCATCCCTACTGCTTCTGACTGGCAGACCAACACCAAACACGAAATCATCGTTTGTAAATTACTATGTTGGAGTGAGCCCTGGCTATCCGTACATTAAAAACAAGACAATGGTGCAGTCATAGTTTGCTTATATAAGGAATTTAAACTATTTTACTTGATACTTTAGTATATTCTAGCAATACATTTAACTTTGATACTTTAAGTATATATTTAGAACCAAACACTTTTTGACTTTTTCTCAAGTATACTTATTTTACTGGTGACTTTTACTTGAGTAACTTTCTATTAAGGTATCGATACTTTTCTTCAAGCATGACGACTGGTTACTTTGCCACCACTTGATAAAATGGTAGCAGCATTCTACCTCCACAGGTCCAACAAATATAGCCCTTACAAACAATACCCATCCACCACTATGTCAAAGGTTTTTTTCACTCTAAAAGCATACGGTACAGTACTGCATTCTGTGCGGTGGAATTACATTACATTCGAGAATACTGTAATTATTCCCTTCCCATAACGTTTCCCACAATGTACCATCACGTTACAGTATCCTCCAGTTATATGTTTCAGAGTATTTTACTGTCGATTAAGACAAAAAATATCGTATAATGTACAGTTTCTGTTATAGAGGGTTTGCTGACGACAAATTACAGTTGTGGACGTTCACTTACGAGATTTGAATATCAATGTGTCTCTTTTCCCTCATACACAATGCATGCCTACCATAAAGATGCAGGAGACGTTAAGTCTATTGGGTGGTCATTATACCACAAATATGCTAATTGGCCTTAGTTTGAGTGGGATTAATGAACATCTCAGCGTATAATCTTCTGGGAGAATGTTGACAAAACAGACATACTAAATCACTCTAAATGATCTGTTTGTGGGCTCGTTGATAGCTTGTTACCGCCGGGAGGAGGTTGTTTTCATCAGCATCAGCATTTCCTCTGCGACAATAATGACCACTTGGACGAGGGGGGAAAATGAAAAACCAAAAGAGTTTTTGCTATGATAAAGTCCTGATGATGCATCCTCAAGGAAAACACCACCCTGCTCTCCCACTCTCCGTCACAGTCATTCTTGGCGCATGGTAGCGATCGGGCCAGCCCAAAGGGGTGTGTGTGTTGACCTTTCTGGTGTGTGCAATACCACTCAAAAGGGTGTGTGTTTTGTGCATGTACTTCGCTGTGTGTGTGTGTGTGCATGTTCCTGTGTGTGTTTGTTTGTGTGTGTGTGAGTGAGTGAGTGAAGGGATGGGGAAATGGTCTTCAAACTGGGCTGTCTTCCAGTCACTCTGCTTCATTACATCCATATTTTTCCCTCGGCAGCACCGCTGGAACTCTGTAAATGTCCCCTTAGTTACATCTAGAAAAGCCTACTGAGGCAGCCACTGTCTCCTGACACTAAACGTCTACCTCCTCGATACATTTTTTKGGGGAAATAATTAATCCGACACCTTCCATCACATCAGCACGGGTGCGTTGATCTGCTGCATTGGAAACACTTTGGCTTGGGAGATGCTGAAATCCAAGTCGGGTGTTTGAGCTGGAATTACATCGTAGTAACATTTTTTTTATGTTGAAAGTATTTGCTCTAGACTCTTCTAAAAAGTCAAATTAAAAGAGGTATAGCAAGGCCTGAAGTTCGATCTCCTTCCTCATATGAACGTCCTGTCAGACTAACCTTTGACCTATGATGCAGTTCCTGTTGAGGCAGGAAGTGACTCAGGCTGGCAATTTCCTCACAAGAAAGATGGATTCGTGCAAGAAATAACATTAAACTCATTTAAAATCTTCAGCACTGCTTCAATGATTTGATTATGAGGCAAATATTGAACCACAGTTCAGCAAACTACATTCTGGTTGAAGCATCATGACTCAACAAAATTCGACCAGCTGATACTCCTGAGATAAAACCAGGAGGGGTCGATGGAGCTGGAGCTACAGCACTTCCAATCAGCACAGCCTGGCATGATATTGACCAGTCACAACAGTTACAAGTGAGTGAAAGCAGAAAACACTGGAGCCAGCTTACTACCAAACTAAACCCCCCCCCCCAAAGAAAAGTGCCCAGAGTGAAATTTGGAGTGAAACCATTTGGGCACACAAGCAGAGTCCTTGCTTATGAACCTCCCAAGCCAGAATGTTTCCTTGTGTTCTGACAGTCAAAATACCCTCTCCTTATTTACTCAGAAAAGCTCCCTGAGAGGCAGGCATCCGAAGTTTTCCAATTAGCGAATCACTAATAATGAGTTGCGATGAAAACATCAGAGAGTGGGTCATCATAGTGTAACGTTCGTCGTCAGAAGATGAGTTATCATCGGACCAAAGCGCAGCGTGGTAARTGTTCATGTTAGTTTTTATTAAAACAGAACACAAAACAAAATAACAAAGAGAATGAACGAAATTGAAACAGTCCTGTAAAGGTGCAGCAACACAAAACAGAAAACAACTACCCACAAAACACAGCTGGGAAAAGGCTACCTAAGTATGGTTCTCAATCAGAGACAACGATAGACAGCTGCCTCTGATTGAGAACCACACCCGGCCAAACACACAGAAAAGAAAACATAGAACACAAAACATAGAATGCCCACCCCAACTCACGCCCTGACCAACCAAAATAGAGACATAAAAAGGATCTCTAAGGTCAGGGCGTGACACATAGTACTAGGATGGAGACACTCACCTACTGTAAGTACCATCAATCAAACAGATTGTTTGACAGACACCTTGTAGTACTGTATTGCGGATATTTGATAGGATAGAACGTGACAGTCTTTGAGGAGGAATAGCCTGTTGACAGTGGTTTAGTTAATTGACGTGATGGGAGAAGAGTTGGAAAAAGTATAGAGAGACAGAGAGGCCCCTAGAGCAAGGTGGAGGAACTGTCTATGTTGAAATATTCAACACACTTTCCAGTGGCAATTTTAGCATTTCAATCTTGGTGGGGCAAACAAACCAAAGAATGTGGGATGCATGCCAGCAAAGCCACTACACACCACAAAAAAATACAGTAATTGCACTATAATGGTGACAAACGGTTCCCACAAACTACATAAAGCTGTCCCAACAGCAGAGACCCAACAGCAGAGACCCAACAGCAGAGACCCAACAGCAGAGACCCAACAGCTTACCACTGCTACACCTGGCTGAGCCTTGTCTGGCAGCAAAACAGTTCATTCAGCCTCATTTACTGCCTTTTGTCACACCCTGATTTGTTTCACCTGTCTTTGTGATTGTCTCCACCCCCCTCCAGGTGTCGGCTATCTTCCCCATTTATTCCCTGTATATTTGACTTGTTTGTCAAGTCAACCAGCGGTCTTGCTCCTGCTTTTCTCAGTGGCTCTTTTTTCCACCCTCCCTTGCCTGTCCTGACTCTGAGCCCGCCTGCCTTACCACTCTGCCTGACCCTAAGCCTGCCTGCACCTTTGCCCACCTCTGGATTATTAACCTCTGCCTACCCTGACCCTGACTGCCGTCCGGTACCGTTGCCCCACCTCTGGTTAACTGATCCCTTCCTGATTTACCTGTCTATTACCTACCCCTGTTGGATTATTAAACCATTGTTAATTCGACGTTGTCTGCATCTGGGTCTTACCTTCGCACCTGATACCTTAAAAAAATATAGCTGATATGGCTGACTTGCTTAAATAAATGTGGTTTCTACTGACAATTGAGATGTACAAACTATGGCACAAGGGGACGACAAGCGGATAAGAGGCAATCCGTAATTTCGAGTRCGCTAGAACAGATGTAGTCAATATAACTATTTGTTCAGCACTTTTGAAACGTACAGCGACATAATTCAGAACATGGTCATCAAAGTATGCCATTCTCTGGAACTATGGTGCTTTCAAGACAACTAGGAATTTTTTGGGTTGAAACATGTCAGTGATCTTCAGGTCGTAGCCTTAGAAAGTGGCCCGAGTTCCGAATGTACAATTCCTCGTTGGATAAAGTTCAAAACGTATTTTCCCAGTCATATCTCGTTTTTTCCTGAGTTCCCAGTTGTCTTGAACTCACAAAAGTCAGATTATGCAGTTCTGAGTTAACAGTTGTTTTGAGCGTGAAACAAATCATGCTTCATTGACAGCATGGCCAATGTTGCATGTTTATCATTTTAAACTAGGAAAATAGACCCTTAATCTTAGATTTGGGACCACACATTCACTCCACTGAATAGCATGCTAATGATTGCTTTGCAATGCTTGCAGTTAGCCACTGATTCCTTCCAAACCACTCGTTGTTGAATTTGCGATTTCCAACTTGTTGTGTAATGTTAATGTCCAATGGCCGATGAGCACTGATACATTTCATATCTATAATTTCTCTTCATATGACAAGGATTAAAAAGGATTTGCCAGTAGATAGTTGACTTGATTCATGATGACTGCTAGCTAAGATTCCAATCAAAGATACTGTAGATATAATGTGATTTGACATCATTTTATCTATGGCCAATGATCTTGAGCCTGCTTGGATGGGCATTTCTAATGTAACTATGGCAGCACTCAAGGGGCTTGAATTTTCCAGCTCTACTCTTAGACTTGGCGGTGATGTAGTGTCCCCATGAGTGACAGAACACTGAGCCAATCAAGGCGCTGTCTTGCCCCACCACCACAGAAAGCACTGAGCTAGGCTGAAACACCTACATTTTGGAGCTCCCTTACTCAAGAAAACAAAAAAAGAGATCATGTTTGTATGCGGCTTTATTAACTCAATGATATTATTTTTTACATTGTTTGCAATGTAAAAATGTGGGGCTCAAAACAGGTGGGACTCTGCCCCACCTGCCCTGAGTGACAGGTCGCCACTGACCCTTTCTGTAAACCATTGGCATGGGCTAGGTCATCTCCTGGAGATTGTGATGAAACATATGATGTGCTGAACATCAGCATGGTGTGATAGTTTGTGAGATACGGTCTTCCAAGCCCTTCTATTGCCTATGTGAAGAGTTAGTGAAGAGTTCACAACAGGTGAAATAGCCCATAACAATTAGTTGGAAACATATGTAGGTTTAAACTTGGATAGTCTCCAGCCTATATGATTGTGTTAGCCCACTGACCTAAAGCCCAAGCATGATTACTCAGCACGTGAGCATGGTTCACTGAACCACCTCTGTTATACACAAATAAACAAATTAACATAAACTAAATGTAACTAAAGATAAATCAAATGTTAAACATGGAATATGATTTGTGTATACAGAGCAAAACTAAAGCACAAGTCTTGATTTAATGGTAGAGCTTGTCGAATTGTAGTTGTCGGCTATGTTGTAGACCACTCTTTCCCCGATTACTGAAGAAGTGTATCACCTCCCCTCACAATGTACCACTAGAGACATCTTGTCACTGATCAAATGGATAAATGTATTTGTATTTATTATGGATCCCCATTAGATGCTGCCAAAGCAGCAGCTACTCTTCCTGGGGTCAAGCAAAATTAAGGCAGTTTATACTATTTTTATAACATTACAATACATTCACAACACACTGTTTGCCCTCAGGCCCCTACTCCACCACTACCACATATCTACAGTACTAAATCCATGTGTATGTATAGTGCATATGTTATCGTGTTTGTGAATGCATGTGTCTGTGCTAATGTTTGTGTTGCTTCACAGTCCCCGCTGTTCCATAAGGTGTTTTTCTATCTGTTTTTGAAATCAATTTTTACTGCTGGCATGAGTTACTTGATGTGGAATAGAGTTCCATGTAGTCATGGCTCTATGTAGTCCTGTGTGCCTCCCATAGTCTGTTCTGGACTTGGGTACTGTGAAGAGACCTCTTGTGGCATGTATTTTGCGGTATGCATGGGTGTCTGAGCTGTGTACCAGTAGTTTAGACAGACAGCTCAGTGCATTCAACACCTCTCATAAATAAAAGTAGCGATGAAGTCAATCTCTCCACTTTGAGCCAGGAGAGATTGACATGCATATTATTCATATTAGCTCTCTGTGTACATCCAAGGGCCAGCCATGCTGCCCTGTTCTGAGCCAATTGCAATTTTCTGTGGCACCTGTCCACACAACTGAACAGTAGTCTAGGTGCGACAACTTGGGCCTGTAGGACCTGCCTTGTTGATAGTGTTGTGAAGAAGGCAGAACATCGCTTTATTATAGACATACTTCTCCCCATCTTAGCTACTACGGCATCAATATGTCTTGACCATGACAGTTTACAATCTAGGGTTACTCCAAGCAGTTTAGTCATCTCAACTTGCTCAATTTCCACATTGTTTATTACAATATTTAGTTTAGRTTTAGGGTTTAGTGAGTGTTTTGTTCCAAATACAATGCTTTTAGTTTTAGAAATATTTAGGGCTAACTTATTCCTTGCCACCCACTCTGAAACTAACTGCAGCTCTTTGTTTAGCGTTGCAGTCATTTCAGTCGCTGTAGTAGCTGACGTGTTCAGTGTTGAGTCATCTGCATACATAGACACTCTGGCTTTACTCAAAGTCAGTGGCATGTCGTTAGTAAAAATTGAAAAAGCAAGGGGCCTAAACAGACCCTGGGGAATTCCTGATGCTAACTGGATTATATTTGAGAGGCTTCCATTCAAGAACTGTTCTGTTCTATTAGACAAGTAACTCTTTATCCATATTATAGCAGGGGGTGTAAAGCCAAAAAARGTTTTTCCAGCAGCAGACTATGATTGATAATGTCAAAAGCTACACTGAAGATTATCAAGACAGCCCCCACAATCATTTTATCATCAATTTCTCTCAGCCAATCATCAGTTATTTGTGTAAGTGCTGTGCTTGTCCCTATACAGTAAGCATGCTTTCAATTTGTTTACTGTGTAATAGCATTGTATCTGGTCAAACACWGTTTATTTCCAAAAGTTTACTAAGGGTTGGTAACAGGTTGATTGGCCGGCTATTTGAGCCAGTTAAGGGGGCTTTACTATTCTTGGGTAACGGAATGACTTTAGCTTCCCTCCAGGCCTGAGGGCACACGCTCTCCAGTAGGCTAAAATTGAAGATGTTGCAAAAAGGAGTGGCAATATCGTCTGCAATTATTCTCAGTCATTTTATATCCAGATTGTCAGACCCCGGTGGCTTGTCATTGTTGATAGACAACAATTATTTCACCGCTTCCACACTGACTTTACGGAATTCAAAAGTACAATTCTTGTCTTTCATAATTTGGTCCGATATACTTGGATGTGTAGTGTCTGTTGCTAGCATGTCATCCCTACGTTTGCTTATCTTGCCAATAAAAAAGTCATTAAAGTAGTTTGCAATATCAGTGGGCTTTGTGATGAATGAGCCATCATTCAATGAATGAAGGAGCCGAGTTGGCTTTTTYCCCCCCAAAATGTAATTTAAGGTACCTCAAAGCTTTTTACTATCATTCTTTATATAATTATCTTTGTTTATTTTTATTTTTAWTTAGTTTAGTCACATGATTTCTTAATTTGCTGTACGTTTGCCAATCACTTGGGCTGCCAGACATAATTGCCATACATTTTGCCTCATCCCTCTCAACCATACAATTTTTCAATTCCTTATCAATCCAAGGGGATTTAACAGTTTTTATAGTAATTTTCATAATGGGTGCGTGCTTATTAGTAACTGGAATAAGTAGTTTCATAAATGTGTCAACTGCAGCGCCTGGTTGCTCCTCATTACACAACACAGACCAGCAAATATTATTTCCATCATCACCATATGAATCACTACAAAACTTCTAGTGTGACCTCTTATATTAGGCCCAGCCTTTGGAACTTTGGTTTTCCTAGATATGGAATTATATTGTGATCACTACGTCCTATGGATTTGGATACTGCTTTAAAGCAAATATCTGCAGCATGAGTAAAGATGTGATCAATAAATGTTGATGATTTAATTCCTGTGCTGTTTGTAACTACTCTGATAGGTTGACTGACAACCAGATCCAGGTTGCAGGCACTTGTTACAGTTTTACGTTTTTTCCTTAGTGGGCAGCTTGATGATAGCCAGTCAATATTTACTGTGCCTTGTGAAAGTATTCACCCCCTTGGCATTTTTCCTATTTTGTTTTCTTACAACCTGGATTTTAAATAGATTTTTTGTGGGTTTGTATCATTTGATTTAAACATGCCTACCACTTTGAAGATGCAAAATAGTTTTTATTGTGGAGCAAAAAATAAATAAGACAAAAATACAGAACTTGAGCGTGCATAACTTTTCAACCCCTAAAGTCAATACTTTGTAGAGCCACCTTTTGCAGCAATTACAGCTGCAAGTCTCTTGGGGTATGTCTATATAAGCTTGGCACATCTAGCCACTGGGAGTTTTGCCCATTCTTCAAGGCAAAACTGCTCCAGCTCCTTCAAGTAGGATGGGTTCTGCTGGTGTACAGCAATCTCTAAGTCATACCACAGATTCTCAATTGGATTGAGGTCTGGGCTTTGACTACGCCATTCCAATACATTTAAATGTTTTCCATTAAACCACTTGAGTGTTGCTTTAGCAGTATGCTTAGGGTCATTTTCCTGCTGGTTAGTGAACCTCCATCCCAGTCTCAAATCTCTGGAAGACTGAAACAGGTTCCCCTCAAGAATTTCCCTGTATTTTGCGCCATCAATCATTCCTTCAATTCTGACCAGTTTCCCAGTCCCTGCCGACGAAAAAGATCCCCACAACATGATGCTGCCACCACCATGCTTCACTGTGGGGATTGTGTTCTCGGGGTGATGAGAGGTGTTGGGTTTGCACCAGACACAGCATTTTCCTTGATGGCCAGAAAGCTACATGTTTTTCTCATCTGACCAGAGTACCTTCTTAAAATGTTTGGGGAGTCTCCCACTCGCCTTTCGGCTAACACCAAACGTGTTTGCTTGTTTTTATCTTTAAGCAATGTCTTTTTTCTTGCCACTCTTCCATGATGCCCAGCTCTGTGGAGTGTACGGCTAAAAGTGGTCCTATGGACAGATACTCCAATCTCCGCTGTGGAGCTTTGCAGCTCCTTCAGGGTTATCTTTGGTTTCTTTGTTGCCTCTCTGATTAATGCCCTCCTTGCCTGGTCTGTGAGTTTTGGTGGGCGGCCCTCTCTTGGCAGGTTTGTTGTGGTGCCATATTCTTAATTTTTTTTATAATGGATTTAATGGTGCTCCGTGGGATGTTCAAAGTTTCATTTTTTTTTTTTATAACCCAACCCTGATCTCTACCCCTCAACAACTTTGTTCCTGACCTGTTTGGAGAGCTCCTTGGTCTTCATGGTGCCGCTTTCTTGGTGGTGACCCTTGCTTAGTGGTGTGACAGATCATGTGACTGTCACGATCGTCGTAACGTGGAAGAGAGGAGGACCAAGGCGCTGCGTGATAGCAATASATCTTCTTTATTTGAAGACGAAGACGAAACGAAACGAACACTTTACACACTAAACAAAACAATAAACCGACGACCGTGAAGCTATAAAACAAAAGTGCAGACACAAGCAACTAACGAATAGACATAGACATTCACCCACGAACTACCTAATGAATATGGCTGCCTAAATATGGTTCCCAATCAGAGACAACGATAGACAGCTGTCTCGAATTGAGAACCAATCTAAGCAACCATAGACATACATAACCCTAGACTACACACTGCCCCATAAACATACAAAAAACCCTAGACAATACAAAACACAAACATCCCCCATGTCACACCCTGACCTAACTTAAATAATAAAGAAAACAAAGATAACTAAGGCCAGGGCGTGACAGTGACACTTAGAGTGCACACAGGTGAACTTTATCTTCTTCGGGTTCGGTGTCCCTTCCACGGGTAGGTTAAGCTAACGTAGGCTAATGTGATTAGCATGAGGTAGTAAGTAACACGAACATTTCCCAGGACATAGAAATATCTGATGTTGGCAGAAAGCTTAAATTCTTGTTAATATAACTGCACTGTCCAATTTACAGTAGCTATTACAGTGAAAGAATACCATTCTATTGTTTGAGGAGAGTGCACCATTTTGAAAATGAAAAGTTATTAATTAACAAATTAGGCACATTTGGGCAGTCTTGATACCACATTTTGAACAGAAATTAGCATATACACTGCTGCCATCTAGTGGCCAAAATCTAAATTTCACCTGGRCAGGAATAATACATGCTGGCCTTTCTCTTGCATTTCAAAGAAGATTGCACAAAAAAATATATATATTTTACCAGATCTAATGTGTTATATTCTCCTACATTCCTTTCAAATTTCCACAAACTTCAAAGTGTTTCTGTTGTTTATTGATATTCTGGTTTTGTCCCTTTAGGGCACCTGTAACCCCCCTTGCTTACCTACGTTGAAATGCTTGGGATGTTCTTCCTGTGAAATGCATTAAACAATGCCCACGTTAACTTCTACTACCGTCTCATGTCCTGTCCTTATATTAGTTGTATAAGTAATACAGTGTGCTATACAACAGTTCTCTTTCAAATGGTACCAAGAAAACGCAAATCCTTGCTTCAGAGCCTGAGCTGCAGGCAGTTAGATTTGGTTATGTCATTTTAAGCGAAAATTTWAAAAAAGGGTCCGATCCTTAAGAATTGAACTAATTACGTGACTTCTGAAGGTAATTGGTTGCACCAGATAATAGCAAAGGGGATGAATACATATACACACACCACTTTTCCATTTGCAATTTTTWWAACATTTTTGAAACAAGTAATTTTTTTCATTTCACTTCACCAATTTGGACAATTTTATGTATGTCCATTACATGAAATCCCAATAAAAATCTATTTAAATTACAGGTTGTAATGCAACAAAATAGGAAAAATACCAAGGGGGATGAATACATTTGCAAGGCACTATAAATCACCCAGAAAATATACTTCTCTGTTGATTTCACACATATTATCCAGATACTGACTGTTAGCACTTCGTGGTCTATAGCAGCTTCCCACAAGAATGGGCTTTAGGTGAGGCAGATTAACCTGTAGCCATATTACTTCAACAGTATTTAACATTCGATCGTCTCTCAGATTTACAGGAATGTGATTCTGAATATAGACAGCAACTTGGCATTTCTGTCTTTTCGGGAAAGATGTTAAAACCATGTATTGCTACCACTGTATCATCAAAAGGTATTATCTATGTGAGTTTCAGAGATAGTCAGAATAGGAATGCAAGCAAGTTCTTGACTTCATGGACCTTGTTTCTTAGGCTACAAATGTTAATATGGGCTACTTTTAGCACTTTTCTGGGTTGCTTGATTGTTTTTAATGCTTTACTAGGAAGCTTATCCAAGGTAGAAGTACTCATGTTATTTACATTGGAGTTGATAGTGCAGGGTGAGCTGCATAAAGTGATCTTCCAACTATTGCACACCACCTCAGTGCTAACAGTGTATCTCTGGTTTATAGGCTCATGATCACTGCTTACAATAGCTGTAGGATAAACAGCTGTCTCTGCATGGCCGGTTCCCCTCTCTCCACTGGGATTCTCTGCCTGTAACCCTATTACAGGGGCTGAGTCACTGGCTTACTGGTGCTCTTCCATGCCGTCCCTAGGAGGGGTACGTCACTTGAGTGGGTTGAGTCACTGACTTGGTCTTCCTGTCTGGGTTATCGCCCCCCCCCCCTTGGGTTGTGCCGTGGTGGAGATTTTTGTGGGCTATACTCGGCCTTGTCTCAGGATGGTAAGTTGGTGGTTGAAGATATCGCTCTAGTGGTGTGGGGGCTGTGCTTTGGCAAAATGAGTGGGGTTATATCCTGCCTGTTTGGCCCTGTCCGGGGGTATCATCGGATGGGGCCAAAGTGTCTCCTGACCCCTCCCGTCTCAGCCTCCAGTATGTATGCTGCAGTAGTTTGCGTCGGGGGTCTAGGGTCAGTCTGTTATATCTGGAGTATTTCTCCTGTCTTTTCCGATGTCCTGTGTGAATTTAAGTATGCTCTCTCTAATTATCTCTTTCTCTCTCTCGGAGGACCAGAGCCCCAGGACCATGCCTCAGGAYTACCTGGCCTGATGACTCCTGGCTGTGCTGCTGCTCCAGTTTCAACTGTTTTGCCTGCGGCTATGGAACCCTGACCTGTTCATCGGACGTGCTACCTTTTCCCAGACCTGCTTTTTTCAACTCTCTAGAGACAGCAGGAGCGGTAGAGATACTCTCAATGATCGGCTATGAAAAGCCATCTGACATTTACTCCTGAGGTGCTGACCTGTTGCACCCTCGACAACTACTGTGATTATTATTATTTGACCCTGCTGGTCATTTATGAACATTTGAACATCTTGGYCATGTTCTGTTATAGTCTCCACCCGGCACAGCCAGGAGAGGACTGGCCACCCCTCATAGCCTTGTTGATCTCTAGGTTTCGGCCTTTCTAGGGAGTTTTTCCTAGCCACCGTGCTTCTACAACTGCATTGCTTGCTGTTTGGGGTTTTTGGCTGGGTTTCTGTACAGCACTTTGAGATTTCAGATGATGTAGGAAGGGCTTTATAAATAAATTTGATTTGAATAGATTTGATTTCCTGCAAGACAGGAATGTCAGTGTTCTGCCATGGCCAGCGAAGAGCCTGGATCTCAATCCCATTGAGCACGTCTGGAACCTGTTTGATCGGAGGGTGAGTGCTAGGGCCATTCCCCCCAGAAATGTCTGGGAACTTGCAGGTGCCTTGGTGGAAGAGTGCGGAAACATCTCACAGCAAGATCTGGCAGATCTGGTGCAGTCCATGAGGAGAAGATGCACTGCAGTACTTAATGCAGCTGGTGGCCACACCAGATACCGACTTTTACTTTTGATTTTGACCCACCCTTTGTTCAGGGACACATTATTCCATTTCTGTTAGTCACATGTCTTTGGAACTTGCTCAGTTTTTGTCTGTTATTCATACAAATATGTACACRTGTTAATTTTGCTGAAAATAAACAGTTGACAGTGAGTGGATGTTTCTTTTTTTGCTGAGTTAAGTATCTTAAATATACTGTGTGAACACCTATGGTCTTCCATAAAAAAGCACCCTATGTAGATGTTTTTTTTGTAGATATTAGGCGTATGTTGTGCAATATAATGCATTATGCACAGCTCATAAGGTGTTATACATGTGCTTATAATGCATTCTGAAGCTAGTATTCATAGGAAGTGTTACTCAACCTTCAAGTCTCTTACCCCCTTCTCTCTCCATCTACCTCTCCTCACGCTCTATCTCTTCCTCCCCACCTCTCACGCTCTCTCTTACTAATCACTACAGCAGCTTCATCAGTGTGAGCAGCCTTTAGATTTACCCTTAGACACATGGGGGGGACTGTGTCGAGGAGAGATAGGGGAGTGGGGGGAGAGAGGTTAAAACCAGAGGCTGCCAGCTGGTGTGTAATCACTGTTTTAACCTCCTTTGTCATTAATCTTTGTCAGAGATTCCAGCACGGGCTCTACCACCCATGACAGCCCATCAGCTCACTACAGTTCAAGGGAGTTTGGGACAGGATGGGGGTGATGAGTGGAGATGGGGTGGGTGGGTTGTAATGAAGGGTTAAGGGAGACATTTCGTACATTTGAGGACTTTAGTMTCTGTGGTGTAGAGGCATCCAGCCTTAATAAAGACCAGGCACCACACCCTAATAGGGATTTTGTTTTTCCTTTATCACAAACCTTCAGTTGAATGTATTTAGATAAAATATAATACTTTTTGTATTAATGTTTTTCTGAGATATTGGATCACAATATGCAAATGAGGTGACATCTCATTAAATATGCACATATTTGCATAGCACGCAAATACTTTCTTTGGGACAGTGAAAAATGTTGGATTAATTTTGTTAAAACACTCCAGGGCTGGACTTACTCAGAGCATATTGTGGATAAAACTTTTTTCATCTTCCTATCTGTAAAATACCAAAAATGGTAAATGTTATCTAGAATAAAAAAAATATCAACARWTCCCTCTGGGCAAGTCTCGAGAATATGTATAAGTATAACAACACACAATTTGGTGAAAGAAGAGGCTTCTGAAGCTGAGGAAAATGAGTTAACCTTTGGGAAATGACAGTTCAATGGCACGGAAATATTTAGTCTTTTCAATTCACCCTCTGAATGGCACACATGCACAATCCACGTCTCAATGCTTAAAAATCCTTCTTTAACTTCTCTGCTCCACTTCATGTACACTGATTGAATTGGATTTAACAAGTGACATCAATAAGGGATCATAGCTTCCATCTGGACTCACATGCTCAGTCTGTCGTAGAAAGAGCAGGTTTTCTTAATGTTTTGTATACTCTGTATAGTACAGTTTGTTACATTCTGTACAAAATCAGCTTTAAATTGTGTAAGCTTTAAAATTATGAATATATGTCAATTTTAAAGTAGTTAAAATGAATGACCTTTATGACGGTAGTATGATTAACGAAATAAAACAAACAAATCAACAAATTAACAAATCTACCAACAAATCAAAAAAAATTGTTCGGCTGAAATGACATTTTTGCATCTACCTGTGGGGCCTGGTCATTTGAACTTCTAGCTCAAGCCCAAGTAGGTATGTCTATTGGTGGACCAATGGTACAATTTGCACCTGCCTACCATGCTTTGCTGAACTCGCAGCGCGAGTTTCACCTAATGCTATTGTCATTTGTTTTGCCAGTTSTCAGTGTATCTACCTCCAAATCGTCTACCATTAAATTCCATATTCTCTCAAATGTTATTAGCTGTCACGTCTACTCCTTTGCATTTTATTTGGAGCAACATCATTAAGAAGCAGGAACCATTAACCAGGCATAATAAGGACTAGTATGAATTCAGATCAATATCAATATCGAGAGACAGTACTGTGCTTTTAAGTAACTTTTTTWAATTTTTCAGACRAAAACCTCTGTTTAGCCCTTTACACTCATACCCATATATGGGATGAAAATGGCAGATTTGGAAACTGATAAGCACCTAAATTGGAACGCAGTGGCTGTACAGTAACATGCTATACAGTGCCTTCGGAAAGTATTCCGARCCCTTGACTTTTTCCAAATTATGTTACGTTACAGCCTTATTCTAAAATAATCTACACACAATACCCCATTAACTCAAAGCAAAAACAGGTTTCTAGAAATGTTTACACATTTATGAAAATGTTGAACCTAAAATATTACATTAACATAAGTAGTCAGACCCTTTACTCAGTACTTTGTTGAACCACCTTTGGCAGTGATTACAGCCTCGAGTCTTCTTGGGTATGACACTACAAGCTTGCCACACCTGTATTTGGGGAGTTTCTCACATTCTTCTCCGCAGATCCTCACAGTACAGTTGAAAAAACAACAAACACTAAGTCTCAACCACTCACTCAGGAAACGACAACAGAAAGGACAACAGAAAACATTTATTTTAACAGTGAAATAATAATGAGTAAATTGGACACACCTGAGTGTCGTTAATGTCTCTAGGACGGTCTCTGCCGCCCTCTGGTGACAGGTGGGACCATGACATCTACAGACAATTCCTTCGACTTCATGGCTTGGTTTTGCTCTGACATGCACTCTCAACTCTGCGGCCTCATATAGACAGGTGTGTGCCTTTCTAAATCATGTCCAATCAATTGAATTTACCACAGGTGGACTCCAATCAAGTTTTATAAGCATCTCAAGGATGATCAAAAACAATGGAGAAAATTCCTCACATAACATTTTAACATGCAAATAGCTGATCTATCATGTGTGGTGTTCAATTCCATGAGACTTTTTAAAAAACATGCATGGCTTGACATTGATGGCGCCGGACGGGAGGGCTGCCATTTTACAGGTTCCTAACCAACTGTGCTATTTTGTTAGTTTTTTAGCATTGTTTGAAACTTATAATGTACATAAAGTTGCTGCTACCGTCTCTTATGAGTGAAAAGAGTTTCTGGACATCAGAACAGTGATTACTCACCTCGAACTAGACCAATATTTTTTCTTTAATGAGTCCGACACAAAGGATATACTGCTTTCAGGAGAACAGGTCAATCGCGCAAAGAAAGGGCCGGGGATACCAAGGGAGAGGGTCGGGTTGCCTTGTTAGGATTCGTAAGTGAGTGAGTAAATCGCTATTACCATCGGTTCTATTGGCCAATGTGCAATCACTGGAAAACAAACTTGATGATCTACGGTTGAGACTATCCTACCAACGGGACATTAAAAACTGTAATATCTTATGTTTCACCGAGTCACGGCTGAACGACTACACGGATAATATAGAGATGGCTGGTTTTTCTGTGTATCGCCAGAGCACAGAGTAGCTACGTCTAGTGAGACGAGGGGTGGCGGTGTGTGTCTATTTGTCAATAACTGCTGGTGCGCGAGGCCTAATGATCTAGAAGTCTCAAGGTATTGCTCACCTGAGGTAGAGTACCTCATGATAAGCTGTAGACAACACTACCTACAACGAGGGTTCTCACATATATTATTCGTAACCGTCTATATACCACCACAAGCTGATGCTGGCACTAAGACCGCACTCAACGAGCTATATAAGAAAATAAGCAAACAAGAACATGCTCATCCAGAAGCAGCGCTCCTTGTGGTCAGGGACTTTAGTCAGGGACTCATTTCTACCAGCATGTCACATGAGCAACCAGAGGAAAAACAATTCTAGACCACATTCACTCCACACACAGAGACGCATACAAAGCTCTCCCTCGCCCTCCATTTGGAAAATCTGACCATAACTATCCTCCTGATTCCTGTCTACAAGCAAAAACTATAGCAGTAAGTACCAGTGATTCACTCAATACGTAAGTGGTCCGATGATGCGGATGCTACACTACAGGACTGTTTTTCTAGCACAGACTGGAGTATGTTCCATGATTCATCCAATGGCATTGAGGAGTATACCACCTCAGTGACCGGCTTCATCTATAAGTGCATTGAGGATGTCATCCCCACAGTGATCGTACGTACATATCCCAACCAGAAGCCATAGATTTCAAGTAACATACGCACCGAGCTAAAGGCTAGAGCTGACACTTTCTAAAAGAGGAACACTAATCTGTACGCTTATAAGAAATCCCGCTATGCCCTCAGACGATCCATCAAGCAGGCAAAATGTCAATACAGGACTAAGATTGAATCCTACTACACCGGTTCTGACGTTTGTTGGGTGTTTCAGGGCTTGCAAGCTATTAAGGACTACAAAGGGAAACCCAGCTGCGTGCTGCCCAGTGATGCGAGTCTACCAGACGAGCTAAATACCTTTTATGCCCGCTTCGAGGCAAGCAACACTGAAGCATGAATGCGAGCACCAGCTGTTCCGGAAGACTGTGTGATCACGTTCTCCGTAGCCGATGTGAGTAAGACCTTTTTAAAGAAGTCGACATTCATAAAGACCGCGAGGCCAGACGGATTACCAGGGCGTGAACTCAGAGCATGCGCGGACCAACTGGCAGGTGTCTTCACTGACATTTTCAACCTCCCCCTGACCGATTCTGTAATACCAACTTTTCAAGTAGACAACCATAGTCCCTGTGCCCAAGAATGTGAAGGTAACCTGCCTAAATGACTACCTCCCCGTAGCATGTCGGGAGCCATGACGTGCTTTGAAAGTCTGGACATGGCTCACATAAACACCATCATCTTGGAAGCCCTAGATCCAATTCAATTTGCATACCGCCCCAACAAATCCACAGAAGACGCAATCTCAATCGCACTCCAAGTTTCCCTTGTGGTGGTGGTGCCAGGCCAACAACCTCTCCCTCAATGTGAACGAGACAAAGGAGATGATCGTGGACTGCAGGAAAAGGAGGGCCGAGCAGGCCCCCATCCTCATTGACGGGACTGAAGTGGAGCGGGTCGAGAGTTTCAAGTTCCTTGGTGTCCACATCACCAACAAACTATCACGGTCCAAACACACCAAGATAGATGGCACGAAAACATATTTTCCCCCTCAGGAGACTGAAACGATTTGGCATGGGTCCGCAGATCCTCAATTTTATTCCACTGCACCATCGAGAGCATCCTGACCAGTTGCATCACCGCCTGGTATGGCAGCTGCTCGGTATCTGACCGTAAGGTGCTACAGAGGGTAGAGCGAATGGCCCAATACATCACTGGGGCCAAGCTTCCGGCCATCCAGGACCTATATACCAGGCGGTGTCAGAGGAAGTCCCCAAAAATTGTCAAAGACTTAAGTAACCTAGTCATAGACTGTTCTCTCTGCTACCGCATGGCAAGTGGTAGCGGAGCGCCATGTCTGGGTCCAAAATTCTCCTTAACAGCTTCTACATGGCCACATGGCCACCCACCTATTTACATTGATCCACTCATTTGTTTTTACACTGCTGCTACTCACTGTTTATTATCTGTGCATAGTCACTTTACCCCTACCTACATGTATACATTAGCTCGACTAACCTGTACCCCTGCACATTTACTCGGTACCGGTGTCCCCTGTATACAGCCTCGTTAGTGTTATGTAATTCTACTGTGCTACTTTTTATTTTATTGAGTAAATGTTTTCTTAACTCTATTTCTTGAACTGCACTGTTGGTTAAGGGCTTTTAAGTACGCATTGTATTCGATGCATGTGACAAATAAAATATATGAAAATGTGATTTGATTAACTTGTTTATCAACTTGTCATTCAGACAGAAAATACTATTGTGTTGTTTGATGCCAGAAACCACTTTATAAAATAACATGTATTATTATTCCCAACCATTATTGCAGAGAATCAGACAAATTATGCTACCCTCTGCCTTTTGGCTACTTAGCTAATTCAAGCCAGTCTCAAAATGTCACTCCCTGACCATAGATTGCTTTGTATGTTTGTATGTTTTGTTTGGTCAGGGTGTGATGTGGGTGGGCATTCTATGTTGTACAGTGGGGAGAACAAGTATTTGATACACTGCCGATTTTGCAGGTTTTCYTACTTACAAAGCATGTAGAGGTCTGTCATTTTTATCATAGGTACACTTCAACTGTGAGAGATGGAATCTAAAACAAAAATCCAGAAAATCACATTGTATGATTTTTAAGTAATTAATTTGCATTTTATTGCATGACATAAGTATTTGATACATCAGAAAAGCAGAACTTAATATTTGGTACAGAAACCTTTGTTTGCAATTACAGAATCATACGTTTCCTGTAGTTCTTGACCAGGTTTGCACACACTGCAGCAGGGATTTGGCCCACTCCTCCATACAGACCTTCTCCAGATCCTTCAGGTTCGGGGCTGTCGCTGGGCAATATGGACTTTCAGCTCCCTCCAAAGATATTTCTATTGGTGTCAGGTCTGGAGACTGGCTAGGCCACTCCAAGACCTTGAGATGCTTCTTTACAGAGCCACTCCTTAGTTGCCCTGGCTGTGGTGTTTCGGGTCGTTGTCTTGCTGGAAGACCCAGCCACGACCCATCTTCAATGCCTTACTGAGGAAGGAGGTTGTTGGCCAAGATCTCGCGATACATGGCCCCATCCATCCTCCCCTCAATACGGTGCAGTCGTCCTGTCCCCTTTGCAGAAAAGCATCCCCAAAGAATGATGTTTCCACCTCCATGCTTCACGGTTGGGATGGTGTTCTTAGAGTTGTACTCATCCTTCTTCTTCCTCCAAACACGGCGATGGAGTTTAGACCAAAAAGCTCTATTTTTGTCTCATCAGACCACATGACCTTCTCCCATTCCTCCTCTGGATCATCCAGATGGTCATTGGCAAACTTCAGACGGGCCTGGACATGCGCTGGCTTGAGCAGGGGGACCTTGCGTGCGCTGCAGGATTTTAATCCATGACGGCGTAGTGTGTTACTAATGGTTTTCTTTGAGACTGTGGTCCCAGCTCTCTTCAGGTCATTGACCAGGTCCTGCCGTGTAGTTCTGGGCTGATCCCTCACCTTCCTCATGATCATTGATGCCCCACGAGGTGAGATCTTGCATGGAGCCCCAAACCGAGGGTGATTGACCGTCAACTTCAACTTCTTCCATTTTCTAATAATTGCGCCAACAGTTGTTGCCTCTCACCAAGCTGCTTGCCTATTGTCCTGTAGCCCATCCCAGCCTTTTGCAGGTCTACAATTTATCCCTGATTCCTTACACAGTCTCTGGTCTTGGCCATGTTGGAAGAGGTTGGAGTCTGTTTGATTGAGTGTTGTGGACAGGTGTCTTTTTATACAGGTAACGAGTTCAAACAGGTGCAGTAATACAGGTAATGAGTGGAGAACAGGAGGGCTTCTTAAAGAAAAACTAACAGGTCTGTGAGAGCCGGATTCTTACTGGTTGGTAGGTGATCAAATACTTATGTCATGCAATAAAATGCAAATAATTCCTTAAAAATCATACATGTGATTTCCTGGATTTTGTTTTAGATTCCGTCCTTCACAGTTGAAGTGTACCTATGATAAAAATTACAGACCTCTACATGCTTTGTAAGTAGGAAAACTCCAAAATCGGCAGTGTATCAAATACTTGTTCTCCCCACTGTATGTCTAGGTTGTCATTTCTGTGTTGGCCTGGTGTGGTTCCCAATCAGAGCGAGCTGTCTATCGTTGTCTCTGATTGGGAGCTATACTTAGGTAGCCTGTTTTCCATTGTGTGTTGTGGGTGATTGTTTTCTGTTTGTGCGTATTGCTTGCAGAACTGTTTCGTTTTCCTTCTCGCTCTTTATTATTTTTTGTCAATTCAGTGTTCAGTTTATTTTGTTTATTAAAATGAACACGTACCACGCTGCACCTTGGTCCTCCTCTCCTTCCACCAACGAGAATCGTTACACAAAATGCAAAACTGCCTCTTTAAGACCAAGAAAATCTCTTTACCTTACTGGCTTTCAAAGATGTCTAGAAATGTACATGTTTTGTGCTCTTGTAGGAAGCAATCACTCACATATTGCTGACTACAAATGATCTATAACTGGGCTAATAACTCACTAACTAGCAAAATATATTAACAAAATGTGCACACGTGGCTTCATGCAGCTCTCACTTTGATCTCAAAACAAGCACATCTTCTCAAGACCTCTCATTGTGTAAACAGTCCAGTTTTAAGTAAATGGCACAAGTCCATATATGGCAATGGTCTATTTGCATATAGGCCTACTGCAGCTCTTATTGGTTATGCCACACTGGTCTTTCTAGTCCTGCGTATCAATGCAATAGAAACCTACTCCAATGCGTTCTGCCTACAACAAAATATATTGCATAGATAGTTTGCATACTAAGTCTTGCATAGTTGTATTTGTTTCGGTCTGTTGCATTGAAAGTGGCTAATATTGCATTGATTCGATCACAGCAGCCACAGTAAAGGGAAACGTTGATAGTGTTAACAAGGAAAACTCTAGAAAGTTGAGTGAAGCTTAAAATGTCTCCAGTGTGGCGCAGTGGTCTAAGGCACTGCATCTCATTGCAAGAGGTGTCACTATAGTCTCTGGTTCGAATGCAGGCTGTRTCACATCCGGATGTGATTGGGAGTCCCATAGGACCGCGCACAATTGGCCCAGCGTTGTCCGGGTTTGGCCGGGGTAGGCCATCATTATAAATTAGAATTTGTTCTTAACTGACTTGCCTAGTTAAATAAAGGTTAAATCATTTTTGAGGGAATCTTGTGCTTCTCTCAGTGGTCGGAGCAGCTATCCCAAGGAGCTGAGAGGCAGGTTCTCTCAGGTTGCACCATTAATCCATTTTTATCCGCACCAAATTACGATATGTGTGTTCTGAATTGCTTTGGAAAGCCAAACACTGTAAGATTATATTTCATCATTTAGCTAGACATGTTGGCAATAGAACAAGCATTCATTTATTCCCACCCTGAACCAAATTGTGATTTATACTGTAATGGACGGTTTTTGAAGTGCATAAACGACAAATAAATTGTGTAAAGGCAGGGATGCAGGGCTGTGTTCCAAACAAAACAAACTACAAGTGTTGTTGCTCTAGTTCATCAACGGAGAGCAAAAAAAATACTATATTTGAGATTCTTCTTTGAGTCATGAAAAGCGTCTTGAAATTACAAAATTACTTAGGAACTGCGCACACTTTGGAGAGGTGTGTGGCCTCTTTGGAGACACCAGTTAGAGCTCTCATTCAAACCCTTGTCTTTTTTTGTCTTATTTTGCACCTACCCAAAATGTTCCAAAAATGTTCTTATCATGTTACTGAATGTATCCAGAGTATGTTCAGATTAATTCGGCAGAAGTACAGTAAATTTAAAATGCACATAACATCACAGTGTAATGTTTGTGTTTCACTCTTTGTGTCAGGTAAACTGTTGTGTTCTCATCTTTAGGATAATAACTTCACCGTAATCTCCAAACAGTTTCCTTTTAATAAAGGTTATAATCATTTTTGAGGGAATCTTGGTGGCTTCATCTCAAGTGGTCGGAGCAGCTATCCCAAGGAGCTGAGAGGCAGGTTCTCTACAGGTGCACATTAATCCATTTTATCCGCCACCAAATTACGATATGTGTTTCTGAATTGCTTTGGGAAAAGCCAAACACTGTAAATGATTATATTTCATCATTACGCTAGACATGTTGGGCAATAGAACAAGCAATTATCAGAATTTATTCCCACCTGAATCCAAACTTGTGATTTATACCTGTAGATGGACCGTTTTTGAAGTGCAATAAACGACAAAATAAATTGTGTAAAGCAGGGATGCAGGGCTGTGTTACAAACAAAACAACTAAAAGTTGTTGTTTGCTGCTCGTTCATCAACGTGCGAGCAATAAAACTACTATATTTGAAGAGATTCTTCTTTGAGTCATGAACAGCGTCTTGAAATTATCAAAATTACTTGAGGAACTGCGCACACTTTGGAAGAGCGTGTGTGAGCCTCTTGGAGACACCAGTTAGAGCTCTCATTCAAACCCTTGTCTTTTTTTGTCTTATTTTGCCACCTACCCAAAATGTTCACAAAAATGTTCTTATCATGTTATCTGAATGTATCGCAGAGTATGTTCAGATTAATTTTCGGCCAGAAGGTACACCAGTAAATTTAAAATGCAGCATAACATCAAGCAGTGTAATGTTTGGTTTCACTCTTGTGTCAGGTAAACTGTTGTGTTCTCATCTTTAGGATAATAACTTCACCGTAATCTCCAAACAGTTTCCTTTTAATTACTGCCATGGTTATGCATATGCTTTCCATATATTTAAATTTAGCCCTATCCATATTGGCCAATTCCCACAAGAGTAAGGGGTAACATTCCTTTCACAGTTCCTTCACAGGATTTAAGCGAGTTAATTAAGTGGTGTATCAGTGCAGGTCCAGATTGACCCTCTTACATGAAACTCCGAAACCTGTTTAAAATAGTCCTGTTCAGTACTGTGCACTCTCTTCAGTAGCCTTAATTAAGAGAGCTCGTTAGAATTCTCAAAACACTCAATTAGTGCAGATGTCTTTGATGACCCTCTGTGATTAGAAAAAGAAAGAAAAAAAGAAATAAACACAGCTGTAATTGTGCATATACCATCCGTTCAAGTTCACGGTCACCATTATAGCTCCAGACAACCTAAAAAACGTCTCTCACTACCCTACTTACATCTATTGGACCCCACCATTGCATCCAATCTTTAGACTATTATAGAAATCCTCTCTGCAGTCAGTGTATTAATCTGTCTGACATGACCAGTCTCTGGTGCTCCTCTCAATCATTGCAATGTTATACTAATTAAAGGCCTCCACATGCTGTCCTGTAGCTAGACGCCCAACAAAGACGTCATCATCACAAAGGCACTGGATCAATGGGAGCTAGTAGATCAATCTGACTGCATTATTAGACAGACAAACTGTGGGATTAAGTAATCGAAGTCACCATCATCCATCTGGAGGCGTCGTAATTTTGTCATCATCTGTCGTGAGATTGCATATTTCATCATCACACAAACAAACGATTAGCTTTCACAGCCGGGATCCAAACTTGTCGATGGTACGTCTGTTTTCAAAGTAAATTAGCATCATTAGTCACGATTACCCTTCTCGAGTCTCTCTGCGACAAGCGGACACGTCCCATTCATTTCAGTTGTTTTTTATTTACTTGTCATCTTCTTGTGACTAGTTTGGAACCGGGGACTCATTAACTAATCAAATGAACTGACGCCAGGGACTGATTTGCGGCTCCAAATGAAAAACTGGCTCGGGCGATTGTGTGAAACCCCGGGGCAGTATAATTTTATCTCTGACACCGCCTTGTTTATTAAGATGGACGTTTCCTGTTGTTTGTCGTGATTTATTCTATTTAGGCACAGAGCCTTTAATTTATTTTGAATCAGCCTTGTCTGTAAAAGTTAGAAACCACTACTAAAGAATGCCTACTTGGTTAGGCTGAGGTACTGGCAGTAATATCGGTTCACAGGTGTCATGCTTTTTACTACATGGTCATAAAATATGACACGCATTAAGGCAATAATGGCTCAATCATTATAAATGACAGTACAGTGCCTTGGCTGTCAGAGACTGTTGGTTTAGTCACGGTTATCGYCAGCTCCAGGGTGATGCACTTCAAAAGGCGCACAGATGCTCGACAGAGGAATAAACGGGCACAAACGGAATGACACATTCTCTTTGTTGCCTTTGATGGCACTTTCTTCCAAGTCAGAATGACCGTGTGAAATTAAAACAAACACATTCTCACTCGGCACTGTGTTTGCCGAGTGCAGACCTTGAGGATTCAACTGTGGGTCTGACTGACTGAAATACTCTCAAGACTGTTTGTCATGGGTAGTGTGGCATTTTCTGGCACCTGCTTTTCTGAACCGAGAATTCATTGTGAATCCGATAACAAGGCTCGATGGCCGAACTTCGGATGACATGGAGTTTTATCAGGTTAAAGAGAAAAACAAAGGGGGAGAGAGTGTGAGAGGGAGAGGGAGGAAGACAGATAAATAGAGAGTGAGAGATAGCAGTAACAATAGCAAGAATAGAGTTCACCACATGGTGCAATTATTATTTCAAAACTATTCTTTCTCACCCTTCAGAGCACTCCCATTTCAACATGGATAACTGGGCAATATATCGTTGAGGTATTTATCAATGAGATTTCAACCTTCAGTTGAAGTCGGAAGTTTACATATACTTAGGTTGGAGTCAT
The DNA here is from genome assembly GCF_002910315.2 of Salvelinus sp. IW2-2015. NCBI lineage: Eukaryota > Metazoa > Chordata > Actinopteri > Salmoniformes > Salmonidae > Salvelinus > Salvelinus sp. IW2-2015. Next base: position 12,208,743 of record NC_036852.1, read on the forward strand.
TAAAACTTGTTTTACAACCACTCTACAAATTTCCTGTAAACAAATTATAGTTTGGCAAGTTGATTAGGACATCTACTGTGTGCATGACTGTAACGGCTGTCATATTCCTCCTCCTCCTCGGATGAGGAGAAGGAGTAGGGATCGGACCAAAATGCAGCGGGTGATGAATACATGATGAATTTATTTAGACAAGACGAAACACGAAGTACACTTGAATAAATTACAAAATAACAAAAACGACGTAGACCGACCTGAACATGAGAACTTACACAAAACGAAGAACGCACGAACAGGAACAGACTAGACAAACGAAACAGTCCCGTGTGGTAACAAACACTGACACGGAAGACAATCACCCACAAACAAACGGTGTGAACAGCCTACCTTAATAATATGGTTCTCAATCAGAGGAAACGTCAAACACCTGCGCCTAATTGAGAACCATATCAGGCAACACATTGAACCCAACATAGAAACACATAACATAGACTACCCACCCAGCTCACGCCCTGACCATACTAAACACATACAAAAACAACGGAAAACAGGTCAGGAATGTGACAATGACACAAGTAATTTTTCCAACAACTGTTTACAGACATATTATTTCACGTATAATTCACTGCATCACAATTCCAGTGGGTCAGATGTTTACATACCCTAAGTTGACTGTGCCTTTAAACAGCTTGGAAAATTCCAGAAAATTATATCACGGCTTTAGAAGCTTCTGATAGGCTAATTCACATCATCTGAGTCAATTGGAGGTGTACCTGTGGATGTATTTCAAGGCCTACCTTCAAACTCAGCGCCTCTTTGCTTGACATTTTGGGAAAATCAAAAGAAATCAGCCAAGACCTCAGAAAAARWATTGTAGACCTTGAAAAGTCTGGTTCATCCTTTAAAGCAATTTCYAAACATCTGAAGGTACCACGTTCATCAGTACAAACAATAGTACGCAAGTATAAACACCATGGGACAACGCCACCGTCATTCCGCTCAGGAAGGAGACTCGTTCTGTCTCCTAGAGATGAACGTAATTATCTTCTTATGGCTGCAGGGGCAGTATTGAGTAGCTTGGATGAAAGATGCACAGAGGTGCCCATAGTAAACTGCTAATATATGCATATTATTATTCATATTGGATAGAAAACACTCTGAAGTTTCTAAAACTRTTTGAATTATGTCTGTGAGTATAACAGAACTCATATGGCAGGCAAAAACCTGAGAAGTTCCACTTCCTGTTTGATTTTTTTCTGAGGTGGCAGATTTTCAACCAAGCACTCAATGAAATTACAGCGAGATATGGATGAGTTTTCACTTCCTACGGCTTCCACTAGATGTCAGCAGTCAATAGAACTTTGTCTGATGACTCTAATGTGAAGGAGGGCCGAAGGAGACAGGAATGAGTAATCACTGCCACGAGCTGAGCATGCTTTCACCATGCGCTTTCACATGAGGAGGACCTCCGTTCCACCGCTCTTCTGAAGTCATTCTAATTCTCCGGTTGGAACGTTATTCAAGATGTATGTTAACAACATTCKAAAGATTGATTCAGTACATCGTTTGACATGTTTCTACTGACTGTTACGGAACTTTTGGACTTTTCGTCACGTTATAGTGGAGGCGCTTTGTGACTTTGGAATTGTTTACCAAAGGCGCTAAACAAAGTAGCTAATTGGACATAAATAACAGACATTATCGAACAAATTAAGAATTTATTGTGGACCTGGGATTCCTAGGACTGCATTCTGATGAAGTTCATCAAAGGTAAGGAAACATTTATCATGTATTTTCTGGTTTCTGTTGACCCCAACATGGCGGCTAATTTGGCTATTGTTCTGAGCTCCGTCTCAGATTATTGCATGATTTTCTTTTTACGTAAAGTTTCTTTGAAATCTGACACAGCGGTTGTATTAAGGAGAGGTATATCTATAATTCCATGTGTATAACTTGTATTATCATCTACATTTATGATAAGTATTTCTATTGAAACGATGTGGCTATGCAAAATCACTTGATGTTTTTGGAACTAGTGAATGTAACGTGCCAATGTAAACTCAGATCTTTTGTTATAAATATGAACTTTATCAAACAAAACATGCATTTATTGTGTAACATGAAGTCCTATGAGTGTCATCTGAAGATAATCAAAGGTTAGTGATTAATTTGATCTCTATTTCTGCTTTTTTGACTGCTATCTTTCGCTGGAAAAATGGCTGTGCTTATTGTGGTTTTGTGGTGACCTAACATAATCGTTTGTAGTGCTTTCGCTGAAAAGCATATTTGAAATCGGACACTTTGGTGGGATTAACAACAAGATTACCTTTAAAATTATATAAAACACATGTATGTTTGAGGCATTTTAATTATGAGATTTCTGTTGTTTGAATTTGGCACCCTGCACGTTCACTGGCTGTTRTCATATCGATCCCGGTAGCGGGATGCAGCCATAAGAAGTTGTGTTTGAGCCAATCAGTTGTGTTGTGACAAGTTAGGGGTGGTATGCAGAACATAGCCCTATTTTGAAAAAGACCAAGTCCATATTATGGCAAGAACAGCTTGACTAAGCAAAGAGAAACGACAGTCCATCATTATCTCAACAATCTACAGTGCCTTCAGAAAGTATTCATATTCATGTATTCATGAATACTTTCTGAAGGCACTCTAGATTTTGGTTGAGATGTAGATGTAAGTCCAACACATCAATTATTAATGTGTAGACAAACTGGAAGTCAGTGGCACAGATTGAACTAACCAAGCAGAAGATACATTTCTTTCAAATGTTGATATTTCAATAACACAATTCAATATCACTTTTGAAATAAAATGAATAGCCTATTAACTTGTCGCAATTATATGTTGGATTAATGTCTCCAACTAAATCACAACTAAAAGATTAGGAATGAGGTCCTCCCGAGTGGTGAAGTGGTCTAAGGCACTGAACCACAGTGTTAGAGGTGTTACTACAGACCTGGGTTCATTCCTGGGCTGTGCCACAAATGGCTGTGGCTGGGAGTCCCATAGGACGGCGCACAATTGGCCCAGTGTTGTCTGGGTTAGGGGTGAGTTTGTCCGGTGGGGATTTACTTGGCTCATTGCGCTCTAGCACCTCCCCGTGGTGGGCTGGGTACCTGCAGGCAGACCTCGATTGCCAGTTGAACGGTGTTTCATCTGACACATTGGTGCGGCTGGCTTCCAGATTAAGCTGGCGGGTGTCAAGGAGCGGAGTTAGGCGAGTCATGTTTCGGAGGACGCATGACTCCTCTCCCAACCCCATGTTCCTCCCATGTTCAAGATAGCATGCATAGGTTGTTGCAAGTCTGTGGAGATCTTCACAATTGCTGTAATAATCTACGCAGAATCTCAAACGGCATTGATCACGTGCACCATGTACTTTTAATGCAATCTCATCTGCAATCCAGGCCAATTGGTTCTGCTAATCTTCACTAATCTGTTGTATAAATAATATAAATATCTGACATTTTATACCCATTTGAACCTTGCTGTGCTTTTAACAAATGGTTAAAAGTCCAGTGATAGACATTTGGGTGACAACTAATCCAAAAATCAGACATAGTTTTCCATTGGAATTTGGTTTTGCTTTTAGATGGTTGGAAATGTAACAAACGTTTGGCTGTCTTTTTGAGTGGATGAATATACAGTTGAAGTCGGAAGTTTACATACACCTTAGCCAAATACATTTAAACTCAGTTTTTCACATTTCCTTGACATTTCATCCTAGCAAAAATTCCCTGTCTTAGGTCAGTTAGGAATAGCAATTAATTTTAAGAATGTGAAATGTCAGAATAATAGTAGAGAGAATGATTTCTTTCAGCTTTTATTTCTTTCATCACATTCCCAGTGACTCAGAAGTTTACATACACTCAATTAGTATGTGGTAGCATTGCCTTTAAATTGTTTAACTTGGGTCAAACGTTTCAGGTAAACTTCCACAAGCTTCCCACAATAAATTGGTTGAATTTTGGCCCATTCCTCCTGACAGAGCTTGAAAGATTAGTGGAATCTGTGTGGGTAGCTGGATAGGTAGGATRACAGACAGTGAAGGTGAACAGGTGGTCAAGTGTCAGGTGACAGAAGAATGGATGAGACTGAGGCAGGAATTCCTTTAACCATRAAGTGGTATATTTACTGAGTAGTCTGTGGTGGATTCATGGACGCACAGAACTTCTCGAGCAGACAGAGTTAAGGARGAGAAAGCAGCGACATCAGGCGATGCCGTTTTCCTCCTTTTATGTGGGTGAGATCTGTCGGTCATTGCCACCTGACCTAATTAAAGCGCCCTGGCCCAGCTGAGTAAGTGGCCATGAATTAAAGGATTATTCCACCAACTCCATGGGCCTTTTCTACAGAGCTAGTGTGACTGAGTCAGCTATGTAGGCCTCCTTGCTCGCACATGCTTTTTCAGTTCTGCCCACAAATTTTCTAGAGGATTGAGGTCAGGGCTTTGTGATGGCCACTGCAATACCTTGACTTTGTTGTCCTTAACCCATTTTGTCACAACTTCAGAGGTATGCTTGGGGTCATTGTCCATTTGGAAGACCCATTTGCGACCAAGCTTTAACTTCCTGACTGATGTTTTGAGATGTTGCTTCAAAATATCAACATAATTTTCCTTTCTCGTGATGCCATCTATTTTGTGAAGTGCACCAGTCCCTCCTGCAGCAAAACACCCCCACAACATGATGCTKCCMCCCCCMTTGTCACGACTTCCACCGAAGGTGGCTCCTCTCCCTGTTCGGGCAGCGCTTGGCGGTCGTCGTCGCCGGTCTACTAGCTGCCACCGATTCTTTTTCCTTTTCTTTTGGTTTTGTCTRTTTTGTGTTTCACCTGTGTTCTATTTGGTTAATTAGGGGGGGTATTTCAATCTCCCCATTTCCTCTCGGTTTTGTGTGGGATTGTTTCGTTTGCTGTCAGTTAGTTTTGGGTTGCGTGTTCTTGGGTTCTGTTTAACAGGTGGGTTTTCCCTGGACTGTGTTTGAGTGGTTTTTGAGGCTACTGTTGTAGTACGATTTCCCGTTATTTGAACTTGTTAAATAACGCCCTTTTCGGAACTTGCTTTCTCCTGCGCCTGACTCCACACCCACATCTCCTTGGGGAGAATCTGACACCCATGCTTCACGTTTGGGATGAAGTTCTTCGGCTTGCAAGCCTCCCCCTTTGTGCTCCAAACATAATGATGGTCATTATGGCCAAACAGTTCAATTTTTGTTTCATCAGACCAGAATACATTTCTCCAAAAAGTACGATCTTTGTCCCCATGTGCAGCTGCAAACCATAGTCTGGTTTATGGTGATTTTGGAGCAGTGGCTTTTCATGTCAATATAGGACTCTTTTACTGTGGATATAGATACTTTTGTATCTACAAGRATACAAGKTCCTTTGCTGTTCTTCTGGGATTGATTTGCACTTTTCGCACTTAAGAAGGAAAAAWATTCCACAAATGAACTTTAAMAAAGCACACCTGTAAATTGAAATGCATTCCAGGTGACTAACTCATGAAGCTGGTTAAAAGAATGTCAAGAGTGTGCAAAGCTGCCATCCAGGCAAAGGGTGGCTACTTTGAAAATCTACAATATATTTTGATTTGTTTAAGCACTTTTTTGTTACTACATTATTCCATAAGTTTATGTCATAGTTTTGATGTCTTAACTATTATTCTACAATATAGAAAATAGTACAATAAAGAAATTAATGAATGAATAGCTGCATCCAAACTTTTTACTGCTACCTTATGTAGCAGGTACAAATGATAACGTTCTTATTCAGAACACTAAGGTGGGCTGGTGTCAGGGTCTTACATGATAAGTTGAAGACATTTAGCTCCTGTTGAACTGGGGGCCAGTCCTGGATCTCAATTGGTAGTATCACGGGTGGTTGTTCTTTTCTTCCAAATCGCGTTTATACTTATCATTTTCCTCTCCCTCAGTTCGGCCGTAATCTTGGCTGAATGTCAGCCTTACTCTTAATGAGATCATCCTGTTTGATAGGATCATTAAGCTTGTGTCGTAGAGCTTGCTGTGAATTGTCTATGGAGGTTGTGATCTCTGTAATATCCTTTCTAAGTTTATCAATGATCAAAGTCATCAGGTCCAGTGAACATTTGTTAAGTATAGCACACCATCGTTCACAAAACTCTACAGTGCGTTGGCCAAGTGAAGGCACTTTTAGCCAACGTAGTCCGTGTGGGATAACTCCATTTCGAACATACTCATACTCTTCTTAGATGAACAGTCTTGGATGCCTTCTGGCCGATCATAGCTAGCTAGTACATTATTTACAGTTGCTGATGTTACACATGTTTGCTAATAAGTTACAAATGCGAGGCATGGAGCATAACAAGTTGCAGTCACAAGGCTAACTAGCTAGCCAACTCCAGCCATGCGCTAACATTTTGCTCTTCAACCTAGCTTTAGGTGGCTGGTTGTAATGTTGTAGGTGCTATTTAGTAGCCATATCTATGACTTAACCTTTTCTACGTGAGATCCAAATATCTCTAACGGCGTAAGTGGTTTTATGTACTTGATGTCAAAATGCACTCAATGTTCCAAAATGTGAGATTCTACTAACAGGACAGTTAACATCCGTTGACTACTAATTATCTATAGGCTATGTTTGAACTTGTCAATTTCAAAATATTTTGAATTGAGTGTGTGTTCCGCCTCCTCATTAATTCACAAAGAAGTAGCCCATTTCAGCATTGCGGACAATTTATGTTTGAGGCTTTACTGAGCTGGACATTACTGGCTTTACTGAGCCAAATACATTTAATCTCAGTTTTTCACAATTCCTGACATTTAATCCTAATAAAAGTTCCCTGTCTTAGGTCAGTTAGGATCACCACTTTATTTGAAGAATGTGAAATGTCAGAATAATAGTAAAGAGAATGATTTCAGCTTTTATTTCTTTCATCACATTACCGGTGGGTCAGAAGTTTACATACACTCAATTAGTATTTGGTAGCATTGCCTTTAAATTGTTTAACTTGGGTCAAACGTTTCAGGTAGCCTTCCACACCACAATAAGTTGGGTGAATTTTGGACAATTCCTCCTGACAGAGCTGATGTAACTGAGTCAGTTTTTTAGGCCTCCTTGCTCGCACATGCTTTTTCAGTTCTGCCCACAATTTTCAATGTGATTGAGGTCAGGGCTTTGTGATGGCCACTTCAATACCTTGACTTTGTTGTCTTTAACTTCTCTAGGGTAGGGGGCAGCATTTTCACGTTTGGATGAAAAGCATACCCATTCAACTGCAGTTACTCATCCCCAGGAGATAAGTTATGCATATTATTAGTAGATTGGATAGAAAACACTCTGAAGTTTCTAAAACTGTTTGAATCATGTCTGTGATATAACAAACTTATTTAGCAGGCGAAACCCCGAGGACAACCATTCAGATTTTTTTTTGAGGTCACTGTCTTTTCAATTAATTTATTGGGAAACCAGATTTCTAAGCGAATTGCTTGAGTTCCTACGGCTTCCATAGATGTCAACAGTCCTGAGAAATAGGTTGAGGTTATTCCTTTTGAATGAAGAAATACCGCCATCTTGAAGTCGAGGCACTCCAGGTGTCTCTGGACATGCGCTTCAATCATCATCATTTTCCTCTCTCATGTTGCCATCTATTTTGTGAAGTGCAGCAAAGCACTCCCACATCATGATGCTGCCACCCCCAACAACCAATTCACAGCTATTGAAAAAAAAACTCTGTGGGGTCAAGACCTCGGACCCCCTAGAGGGGTATTGACCACAAAACCCATTGACCCTGACCCCCCTGATATTCAACAGAAAGTTATGACCTTACATTGAAAGAACGTTGATTAAACTGGTTTGTGCCCAGAGGTTCAGTTCCCTCCAAGACACCTCTTCTGAGCAACTCTGAGATGAGGATTGAGATGATTGACTTCACGTATTTACAGGTAACTGCCAAAATAATGGAAACACTTGAGTAAATGAGGGATACAAAGTATTTTGAAAGCAGGTGCTTCCACACAGGTGTGGTTCCTGAGGTAATTATGCGATTAACATCCCATCATGCTTAGGGTCATGTACGAAAATGCTGTGTAGGCCATTATTTTATCTACCATGGCTATGCCCCCATTCACACGGCATAAGTGGTCACTGACTGGTTTGATGAGCATGAAAATGATGTCAACCTTATGCCATGGTCATCTCAGTCACCAGATCTCAACCCAATTGAACACTTATGGGAGATTCTGGAGAGGCACCTGAGACAGTGCTTTCCACCACCATCAACAAAATACCAAATTATGGAATTACTTGTGGAAGGATGATGTTGCATCCCTCCAATAGAGTTCCATAAACTTGTAGAATCTATGCCAAGGTGTATTGAAGCTGTTCTGGCTCGTGGTGACCCAATGGCCTTTAACAAACACTTTGTCGGTCTTTCCTTTCCTTTTCCTTTCCTTTAGTCTTTGAACCACTGCTCTCTTCAAAGGACAGTCATACTGATGTATTCTAATTTAGTTTAACCTTTATTTAACTAGACAATGACGGCCTACCCTGGGCAAACCCTTTCCTAACCCGGATGACACTGGGCCAATTGTGCCCAATGATGCCCGGTTGTGATACAGCCTGGGATCGAACCCGAGTATTTAGTGACGCCTCTTTGCCTTAGACCGCTGCGCCACTCAGGATCAAATGGGTGGTCATTCAAGGCTTCTGATCCCCCACACTCTATGAGATATAGTTTTAAAACTGTTTGTGCTGAGGAGGTTGCCATAACATCATTACCAACCATATCTACTGCAGCTGCTACAACTTCACTGTTTTGTATCCCTTGCTTACCAACTTCTGTGTGAACATGGATGAAGAAGATTCACTACAAAATCCAAGGGGTTTCCTCCTCGGAATAATGACTGATCTGTCGCCGGCCGACATTTCAGAAGGATCCCTCCCCGCTTCTCCAAGGGAGCGTCCTCCGCACTCAAGGCCCTCTAACTCAGCCATACAGGCCTCACATGAAAGGCTTCTACCGATAATCCGATGAGGGACTGAGCAAGCTGTTCATCTCGAAGAAGGGAAAGAGAAACAGGGTGACAGAAATTATTGAGGGATTTTTCTCTTCTTCTTGTTCTCATGATGAAAAGCTGTAGCTGCTGGGGCCAAGATATCGTGGGACTCTGAGATGTGGCAGAACATCTCGGAACGTTCTGTTTGAGACTGTGAGGCTGTAAACAAGAAGACGTCGGACAGTGTTTGAAGTCATATAAGTTGGCGCTGAGAGAGAGTGTGTTATATCTATGCTACTTGTCTTTCTTTTGCTGCCTGGCTGTCAAACCCAGGTGTCCTCCACRCCACAAGATTGTATTAGCCCTCTGAGCTAATGCCCATCTAATAAAGCAAAGGTAGAGGGAAGCTTAGTTAGATGTCCTCTGTCCGGTCCTGGAGGAATTTCCATGTGGGGGATATCAAAGTCTCTGTATTATCTACTSTGAGTAAAAGTGTCCAGACTGGACATGGCCAGCAGGATCTAATATCCACACCAAGAGACTGCCATCTACCACCCAGGACTTGAAGTAATTGGAAATACCCATTATCCTGGTTCTATTGGCAAATAATCCCATTCTGAAGGTACAAAAGCATATTTTGGGTCTGAAATGGTATTTTGATGTGATAAAAATATGAAATGACTGAAGTCTGAATCTTTGTGTCAAATGTTTTTGTCCAAACTGGTGGATTCATCTGTACAACTCCCTGAGGACTGTCTGGATGGTTGGAAGTTGTGTGTCTCGTCTTCCATACCCTGATTAACGTTTGACAATGGAGCATTGTTCTTAATGATATTGGTGGGGGTTCTAAAGTCATATTTTTGTGTGAGGCTGATTCTGGTTTGGCGCTCAATAGATGTATAGTGTGTACGTCTGGAGCCACACTCGTTAAACACAAATCTCACATACATTTTCACTTGCTTATCTATCAGTTTGCCACACACATGCATCCGACGCGCACACACACAAAACACACACACACACACACACACACACACACACGCGCACACACACACACACACACACACACACACACACACACACACACACACACACACACACACACACACACACACACACACCACACACACACACAACCACACACACACACACACACACACACACACACACACACACACACACACACACACACACATCCAGACTTATTAGAAGTTCTGCCTATTTACATATTCAAGATCAAATCGGGGGTTGCTTTATTTTTGTAAGTAACACAGAAAGGTTGCCTTTTCCATTTTGGATTTGACAGCAGCAGCTGGTGCAGGCTTACGCTAGGCAGGTGGGTTATCAGCACATGCTAATGAGAAACAAACACCAGGTATTCAGGTGGCTTCCCACTGAGCAAAGCGTGAGGGGAATTACCAATGACAACGCTTGAGGCAATACTTCACAGACTGATCCCAACTCATGGAGATGGTCATTTATTTTATTTAACCTTTAAATAAAAGTCAGGAAAGTCAGTTAAGAACAATTTAGAATGAACCCCAGGCAAACCCGGAGGAAGCTGGGCAAATTGTGCGCCACCCTACCGGACTCCCAATCACGGCCAGATGGGATTCTGCCTGGATTTRAACCAGGGACTGTAGTGATGCTTCTTGCACTGCGATGCAGTGCCTYAGACCACTGTGCCACTCGGGATTCCCATTGAAGACAGCTAAGGGACAACTTTACACTGTGGAAGAGACTGTATCCATGTTGGTTAGTGATACGGATTCGGACACATCCTTGCACATKGAAAGCGATGATGTCGAGGTGAGTGAAATAAAGTGCATTCGGAAAGTATTCAGACCCCTTGACTTATTCCACATGTTGTTACGTTACAGGCTTATTCTAAAATTGATTAAGTARTTTTCCCCCTAATTTTCCCACATTTTGCAACCAAATTGAGCTCCATCAACTTCTCTTTTAATCTCACGTTTAATGATGGAAGCTATCAAATCAAATCAAATAAATTGATTTCATAGAAGACAGTAAGTAACATGAAATTGCCTCTGCATTCTTGTAGGTCCCTTTGTTAGTGGATCTTTCCCTCTCGTCATGCCCCTTAAAATTGTATTTAAATTTATTTAACCTTTATTTAACTAGACAAGTCAGTTAAGAACAAACTCTTATTTACAATTACGGCCAAACCCTCCCCTAACCCGGATGACGCTGGGCCAATTGTGCACCGCCCTATGGGACTCCAGATCACGGTCGGTTGTGACACAGTCTGGGAGCAATTTCCTTGGTCTCTAGTGACACCTCTAGCACTGCAATGTGGTGCCTTAGACCGCTGCGCCACTCAGGAGGCCCCCCCAAAAAAGACAACTCTTATATGCCCAAAAATGCAGTAGTCAATAAGCTGCTATAGGACATTCCTGTTTCCTCCTACCTTCTCGTTGTTGCCCAGTTTGACTACGCAGACCTTCGTCCATTACATGATCGATGTGACTGTTTCCCAAAAGCTAGAATCGTATGTGGTCAATGGTTCTTAAAAGAAAATCCACTACATTGTTGTTTGCGTTAGCTAGCAATTCTGGCAGAGAAAACTGCAATCTGGTAGCTAGCTAATATCTTGCTACTAAAGTTAGCAAGGCAAATATAAATAAATAAACTCAACAAAAAAATCAAGTTCTAGAACCAAGAAAACTAGACATAATTGATCTCCTCCATCTCCTGTAGTTTGAAGAAACTAATTGGAATTGAATAATATCCTAAAAATGCTCATCTATCACTATACACTATTTCAATCTCTCAATCTATCCAACAATGTCACCAACTCACCAAGCTTCTGAATTACACATGAGTAGCATTAGGTTCATTCTCTGATCCTTTGATTGGATGGACAACATGTTTGTTCACAGTGCAGAAGCTTTGATTGGTTGGAGGACGTCCTCTGGAAGTCGTCATAATTACCATGTAGGTCTATGGAAGGGAGTTAGGAGCACGTGCCTCCCAGGTTTTGTATTGAAGTCAATGTAGCCAGAGGAGGTTTGAAAATAGCTGTCTTCCTGCTGCACCATGCTGCTACACTAAGGGTGCTGTTGAGACTACTATAGACCTTCATTGCAGTGTTTTAATCAGCTATTTGGTGAGGTGAGTATATTTAGTATAGTTTTATCTCAAAGGTTATATTACATAMGAAAAATAAGTAGAGGCCCCTATGCAATAAAACTTGCATAATAAAATCAGATACCAGAGACTTTCTGGGCCTCATGGGCATCCGTAGAAGTTGTATACCTCTGACAAACAAAAATAATTGCCCTCTCTCTTTCCCTGAGTTAATTGGCTTGAGTTTTTGTGGCCTGCTGGAGGTCATTTTGCAGGGCTCTGGCAGTGCTCCTCCTTGCACAAAGGCGGAGGTAGCGGTCCTGCTGCTGGGTTGTTGCCCTCCTACGGCCTCCTCCACGTCTCCTGATGTACTGGCCTGTCTCCTGGTAGCACCTCCATGCTCTGGACACTACGCTGACAGACACAGCAAACCTTTTTGCCACAGCTCGCATTGATGTGCCATCCTGGATGAGCTGCACTACCTGAGCCACTTGTGTGGGTTGTAGACTCTGTCTCATGCTACCACTAGAGTGAAAGCACCGCCAGCATTCAAAAGTGACCAAAACATCACCCAGGAAGCATAGGAACTGAGAAGTTGTCTGTGGTCACCACCTGCAGAACCACTCCTTTTTTGGGGGTGTCTTGCTAATTGCCTATAATTTCCACCTTTTGTCTATTCCATTTGCACAACAGCATGTGAAATTTATTGTCAATCAGTGTTGCTTCCTAAGTGGACAGTTTGATTTCACAGAAGTGTGATTGACTTGGAGTTACATTGTGTTGTTTAAGTGTTCCCTTTATTTTTTTGAGCAGTGTATATGAACATAGGCAGCCAAGTGTAAGCAATTAAAATGATTTATTTTGACAATATGGAATTAAAATATTAAATTTGGTTCTTAGTTCACAGCCAAACATTGACTTGGAAAACATATCAGAAGAAGACAAAGAATTGTTTGGTACAGTAGGTCTTGACTTACTTTTGTGTCAGTGGAGGTAGATGAATAAATATGTATACAGTTGAAGTYGATCGTTTACATACAACCTTAGCCAAATACATTTCAACTCAATTTTTCACAATTCCTAATATTTAATCCTAGTTATTAATAAATGTAATGTCACATCTAGACTAGTGTTTTGCGGGTACCATTTAATAAAGCTGCCAGTTGAGGATATGTGAGGCGTCTATTTCTCAAACTAGACACTCTAATGTACTTGGTGATTTCTCGCATAGAATAGCCTTTATTTATCAGAACAAGAATAGACTGACGAGTTTCAGAGGAAAGTTCTTCTGGACATTTTGAGCCAGTAATCGAACTCAAAACTGCTGATGCTCCAGATACTCAACTAGTCTAACGAAGGCCCGTTTTGTTGCTTCTTTAATCAGCACAATAGTTTTCAGCTGTGCTACCATAGTTGCAAAAGGGTTTTCTAATGATCAATTAGCCTTTTAAAATTATAAACTTGGATTCGCTAACACAACGTGCCATTGGAACACAGGAGTTATTGCTGATAATGGGCCTCTGTACGCCTATGTAGAATTCCATAAAAATCTGCCATTTCCATCTAAAACAATGTCTACACTGTATTTCTGATCAATTTTATGTTATTTGAATGAACAAAAAAAAGGACATTTCTAAGTGACATCAAACTTTTGAGCGGTAGTGTATATACAGTATATTTTGTTTCTTATTATTTTCAATGTCGGCCTACCCAGGCCAAACCTGGGYCAATTGTGCTCTGCCCTATGGGACTCCCAATCACGGCCAGGTGTGATAGAGCCTGGATAGTATGTATTAATTTGTGTATGTCCATCTCCCATTTGGTATGATATGTTATGAATTACAAATCGTGTAATACTGTAATTTACAAATTTGCAAAACTTACAATATGGGGTTAGGGTTAAAGTTCGAGTTAAGTTTAGGAGTTAAGGTTAGGATTAAGGTTAGCGATAGGGGAAGGGGAAGGGTTAGCTAACATGCTAAGTAGTTGAACTCGCAAAATTTGGGGTTCCTAGACATTGGGGTTATATACCTACCTACCTGCCTACCCAACTCTACCAACTACCCGCCTTTCGTTTCTGCSCAAAGTAACCATCTGGCTTATGTAACCATATCAAACATAACATATCATACTAAAGGGAGTGTCTCGGATTTACAATTTACAATAATACAAAATGCTTTGAGTGAAGCAATGCTTAGTGTGTTGTTCAGCACAGGAGGTTGGTGTCACCTTAATTGGGGAGGATGTTCTCGTGGTAATAGCTGGAGCAGATGAAGTGGAATGGTATCAAATACATAAAACACATTGCTTCCATTTGTTTGATGCCATTCCATTTGCTCTGTTCCAGTCATTATTATGAGCCGTCCTCCCCTCAGCAGCAGCAGCAGCAGCAGCAGCAGCAGCAGCAGCAGCAGCAGCAGCAGCAGTTCAGTCAGGTTTAAGCTTGGCTAGTCGAAACACTAACTAAAGATACAATTATTTACCCTACTTCAAATCTTGCAGGAGAAAATTCAATGGAAATTGAGACTTCTAATCTATGACTGAGGGCCTGATGTATTTTTCAAAATGGCCTCATGGCGAGCCACTGGCCTTCAGTTTCATAAGAATGAAATAGAATGACCTTAACCCAGTTTCAACATCCAACAACAACCATTCATTGAGAAACTCAATACAATAATCTTACAATTCTCTATAAATCTACAAATCTAATTCTCTACAAATCTATTATCTTTTTTTTTTTGAGGCAGGGGGTTCAAGGTCATTCTATGTCATTCTCGTGGCATATRCTGTATGTGTATGCTTCGTTTCGAACTTGAGTCAGTCTTTGTTTTACAGTCCATCTTTCTTAACCATGCGTTTAACGCGTGATTCATTTAATGATCGGATTGAAATGTTTCCATGAATAAAAAGTAATAACATACCAGTATTCCATTTATTATATTAGTTAGTGGTTTGTTATTTTATGTATGATGAAGCTTTCAGTATGGAAGTAGCTAATGATACAGGTACTTGCATGACATCTCCTTGACGATGACATGGGCCTTTCTAAATGGGAAAAATCTATATCTTCCTGAAMATAATCAGTGGTAAACAAACGAGAATGATGCTCCTCAGTTAAGACATACAACCATCTGATCCATACAGGGTTTAAGGTCGTTCCACTGGCTAATGATACTGTATAGAGCCGTAGAGTATCACGTCTAGTCATTAGCAACCTGAGTCGGTGGATCCGATTTCCTTTAAAGGCCTGAAAATGGTCGCTAAAGGAACAGAGCTGATGGTCCACAGTGGCTAATGGGGTCACAGGTTTCTTAAACAATCTGCCTGCAACATCGATGTGTAAGGTTACACCACTCTAGCTGCGTTTACACAGGCAGCACAATTCTGGTCCTCAAAACGAAACAGAATGGCGCCTGTGCTATTTATATTATTTTTTTTGCATTGTTTGTAACTTATTGTTTTACTTATTTTGTACATAATGTTGCCGATACTGTCTCTTATGACCGAAAATAACTTTGAGACATCAGAATAGCGATTACTCACCTCGAACTGTACGAATACTTTTTCTTTAACGTGTCTGACGCAAAGGATATACTGCTTTCTTGAGAACGGGACCAAATCCCCATCATTTGCGTGAAGAAAAGACAGGAAAAAGGGGCTTCTGAGAATTCATAGGCTAGTGAGTAAACTTCCACTACCATCTGTTCAATTGGCCAACATGCAATTATTGGAAAACAAAATGTATAATATACTATCAAGACTATCCTACCAACGGGATATTAAAAACTGTAATATCTTATGTTTCACAGAGTCGTGGCTGAACGATGACATGGATAATATAGAGCTGGCAGGATTTTCCATGCATYGGCAGGACAGAGAAGGTAAGACGAGGGGCGGGGATGTCTGTCTATTTGTCAATAACAGCTGSTGTGCAATGTCTGATATTAAAGAAGCCTCGAGGTATTGCTCACCTTATGTACCTTATGAGAAGTACCTTATGAGAAGCTGTAGACTACACTATCTTCAAAGAGATTTCTCATCTATATTATTCGTAGCCATCTATTTAACACCACAAACCGATGCTGGCACTAAGACCGCACTCAATCAGCTGTAAAAGGCCATAAGCAAACAAGAACAAGCTCATCCAGAAGCGGCGCTCCTAATGGCCAGGGACTTTAATGTAGGCATTACATTTCTACCAGCATGTCAAATGTTCAACCAGAGGGAAAAMAACTATACTCTACCTTTACTCCACACATAGCGACGCATACAAAGCTCTACCTCGCACTCCATTTGGCAAATTTGACCATAACACTATCCTCCTGACAAACAAAATCTAAAGCAGGAAGTACAAGTGACTCGCTCAATACGGAAGTGGTCAGATGACACGGATGTTGCCATCTAATGCACATTCAAATGTCATAAATCAACACTGCAGAGGTCTCCCTGTCCTCTGTGCCTTGATTGTGTTACTGTTGATGATATCTGGAAATGTGCATGTACACCCTGGCCCATCTAACTGTTGCTAGCCCCAATTCTGACTTGTGCTCTGATGTCTGTTTCACTGATTTCTGCTCTTGTAAAAGCCTGGGCTTTTTGCACGTTAACACTAGAAGCTTATTAACTAAACTGGATCAATTGAAAGTGTGGGTTCACAGCTCCAATCCAGGGGTGTTGGACATTACTGAAACGTGGTTAAGAAAGAGTGTTTTGAATACTGTAACCTTTTTGGCTATGAACTTTTTCGGCAAGACATATATTCAAAAGGTGGGGGAGTGGCAATCTTTACCAAGGATCACCTTCAGTGCTCGGATGTCTCCACCAAGTCTGTCCCCAAACAATTTGATTTGCTGGTTTTAAGCATTGAACTTTCAAATAACTCTTCCTTGACTGTTGCGGGGTGTTATCGTCCTCCATCAGCACCGGCCTGAACCCTAAGCTTTCTCCTGGCCCCTTACACTAAGTCTGAATTTGTCCTGCTAGGTGACCTAAACTGGGACATAAACATAAATTGGGACATAAACCACCTGACCAAATCCTAAAGCAATTGGACTCCCTAAATCTTTCTCAGGTTATTACCAATCCCACAAGGTATGACTCCAAATACCCAGAAAAGGCTACTCTCCTCAATGTTATCCTCACAAATAATCTTGATAGGTTTTCTGTAATGACCTTAGTGATCACTGTTTTACAGCCTGTGTTCTTAATGGCTGCTCAGTGATAAGTCCTGTCCTGATTTGTCATAGACGCTTGCAAGCCTTTCTCATGACCTGGCCTCTGTAAATTGGTATTGAATCAGCTTGATCTCCTCTGTTGAAAAAGCTTGGTGCTTCTTTTTTGATATCTTCAGTGATATTGTTAACAAACACGCCCCCATAAAGAAATGAGAATTGAAAACAGGTTCAGCCCCTGGTTTGACTGTGATCTTGCAGAGTTTACTCCACCTCAATAATTGCATTTGGTGAAAGGCTTGGCACACGCATACTCAGGCTGAAGGACTCTCTTTTAGGCAAATGAGAAATAAGTACACTCAGGCTATCCGGAAGGCCCAAAGTGAGTTACTTTAACCTCTCTAGGGTATGTGGGACGGTAGCGTCCCACCTCGTCAACAGCCAGTGAAACTGCAGGGCGCCAAATTCAAAGCAACAGAAATCCCAGAATTTAAATTCCTCAAGCATATGAGTATTTTACACCATTAGAAAGCTACACTTGTTGTAAATCCAGCCAAAGTGTCCGATTTCTGTCACGTTCTGACCATAGTTATTTTGTGTTTTCTTTGTTTTAGTGTTGGTCAGGACGTGAGCTGGGTGGGCATTCTATGTTGTGTGTCTAGTTTGTCCGTTTCTATGTATGGCCTGATATGGTTCTCAATCAGAGGCAGGTGTTAGTCATTGTCTCTGATTGGGAACCATATTTAGGTAGCTTGTTTTGTGTTGGGGTTTGTGGGTGGTTGTCTTCTGTCTTTGTGTTCTCTGCACCAGATAGGACTGTTACGGTTTTGCCACGTTTTGTTATTTTGTATTTGTGTAGTGTTCACGTTTATCGTTGTTTATTAAACATGTTGAACACGAACTACGCTGCGTCTTGGTCCGATCCCTGCTACACCTCCTCTTCAGACGAAGAGGAGGAAGGCTGCCGTTACAATTTCAAAAAGGTTTTACGACGAAAGCACACCAGACGATTATGTTATGTATGCCAAGTCACAGAAAAAGACAGCCATTTTTGGCAGCTAAAGAGAGCATTAACAAAAAGCAGAAATAGAGATCAAATTAATCACTAACCTTTGATAATCTTCATCAAATGACACTCATAGGACTTCATGTTACACAATACATGTATTTTTTTGTTCGGTAAAGTTCATATTTATATCCAGAAATCTGAGTTTAGGCAAGACGCTACTGTATCACTTGGCAAAAAGCCTGAGAAAATGCAGCGCGCCAAATTAAAACTATGAAAATTACTATAAAATCAAACTTTCATTAAATCACACATGAAAGATACCAAATTAAAGCTACACTGGTTGTGAATCCAGCCAACATGTCAGAATTAAAATAGGCTTTTCATCGAAAGCATACAATGCTATTATCTGAGCATAGCACTTATAGTAAACAAAAGAGAGAAAACATTTCAACCCAGCAGGCGCGACACAAAACGCAGAAATAAAAATATAATTCATGCCTTACCTTTGACGAGCTTCTGTTGTTGGTACTCCAATATGTCCCATAAACATCACAAATGGTCCTTTTGTTCGATTAATTCCGTTGATATACACTGCTCAAAATAAAGGGAACACTTAAACAACACATGTAACTCCAAGTCAATCACACTTCTGTGAAATCAAACTGTCCACTTAGGAAGCAACACTGTTGACAATACATTTCACATGCTGTTGTGCAAATGGAATAGACACAAGGTGGAAATTATAGGCAATTAGCAAGACACCCCAAAAAAGGAGTGATTCTGCAGGTGGTGACCACAGACCACTTCTCAGTTCTTATGCTTCCTGGCTGATGTTTTGGTCACCTTTGAATGCTGGCGGTGCTCTCACTCTAGTGGTAGCATGAGACGGAGTTACAACCACACAAGTGGCTCAGGTAGTGCAACTCATCCAGGATGGCACATCAATGCGAGCTGTGGCAAAAAGGTTTGCTGTGTCTGTCAGCGTAGTGTCCGAGCATGGAGGTCTACCAGGAGACAGGCCAGTACATCAGGAGACGTGGGAGGAGGCCGTAGGAGGGCAACAACCCAGCAGCAGGACGCTACCTCCGCCTTTGTGCAAGGAGGTGCACTACCAGCGCCCTGCAAAATGACCTCCAGCAGGCACAAATGTGCATTTTGCACCTTCGATTGAAACTTATTAAAAACAGACGCAATCTTGATAAATCACAGTGCGTATGTTTATTTTAATCTCTATTTACATTTCCTCATCCCGGTATCTGCGAAATAGTATGTAAATGCCATATCTTGCATATTCTGAGACAAATTTATTAACTGATAAGGGCTATTTTTCACATTTGAAAGACAGTTAATAAATTGGGTTGTATGGTTCTTACTGTGCTATGAGGTTTGCACACACTACATTTAATGCTTTAGTATATCCGGCCAAACACTCCCTCCAAATGCTCTGGCGGCCCCTCTGTCAAATTTTAGAACCCATTGTGGCGGCGAGTCAAAAAGTTTGCCCACCCCTGCCCTAGACCCACTCCAATTTGCATACCGCCCAACAGATCCACACGCAATCTCAATCGCACTCCACACTGCACTTTCTCACCTGGACAAAAGGAACACATATGTGAAAATACTAAGCTAAGGACTTGTCGTGTCTTTGCTATCGTTAAATTGAAGACTTATAGTTTTTATCAAAGATTCCTGTAATTAAGGATTACGCGATCACTTGAGTAATAACGTAACTAATTAACTATGATTCGAGGGCACCAGGAAAGTTATTAGATTACAAAGTTATAATTTCCCAATATAACCTTTCAGATATTTTCATATCTGATCAATGGTCTTCTAATTAATGATTATTTACTTTACCTCACGTTAGTCTCATTCCAAACGTCGTAAATTGTTGATTATCTGCACGAACCCAGTCTTCACTATGAGTCATCCATACATCAATTGTATTAAATCATTTATTATTACTAACTAATTAATTCACAGAAATGCATAAACAAACAAACAAACTTAAAATAGTTACATGAAATGATAGGAGAAATATGCCCTAGTGGGCTGAACCGGCATAGCTTGTTAGACAAAGGGAAAATGGTGGTTCGACTAAGAATTCACTACAGAGTCCATAATTATAACAATTGACATGCTAATCCTTACACATGAACGCTCACTCATTCGGGAACAATTGCAATCAATATATATATAGTTACGCTCGGTGTGTGTCGTCTTGATCGTTGGAGAGAAGTTTGTTTTTGTTGGAGTGAAGTTCTGTCGCGKTTATTGTGGATTGTTCAGAGTGACATTTGTTATAGAATGGATCTTTCGGCGGTTGTCTTTCTTCGTGTCCAATGATACCGAATTCCTAGCTGCAGACTTGTAGTCAATATCAACGACTTGTTCTTATTCGTCTTAAGAGTTTAACCACGTGGTATGGTTAAAGATTCAGCAATGGTACTTAACCTTCGTTCTCCTCATGGAGGATGAACATGGTCTAATGGTAATTTCTCATAGTTGGCTTTTATTCGGATAGCAGAGAGGGGCTGTCCCATGGTCTCTGACCCAACTGGCTAAGGGCAGTCCTTGGATTTAGTTCAAATACAACAGGGATTTGTATTTTCCTTCATTAAACAGTTCAAAATCATATTACACAATTACACAAACAGTATCATACTCACTCATTCATTTTATACAACAAACAGATGTAAACCTCATATCTGAGGTTATTATATAAACAGCGGTATGGTAATGTAGTCCCACAGTCTCTCATGAGTTTCCCACGTGGTGGCCAATGGGTATGTTAATAGCTG
Source organism: Salvelinus sp. IW2-2015 (assembly GCF_002910315.2). Lineage (NCBI taxonomy): Eukaryota > Metazoa > Chordata > Actinopteri > Salmoniformes > Salmonidae > Salvelinus > Salvelinus sp. IW2-2015. The sequence goes on from NC_036852.1 coordinate 12,229,801, forward strand.
GACTCTCCACCGATCCTTTATACTTTTGCAGGAAAATGAAATACGTTCGTACCTCAAGTTCTGTGAGGTGGGAGAAAATTCCTTTGTCCTGAAAGTTTACCCTCTGTCTAATACTGTTGGGCCATGAGGAGATTCTCAGGAATTTACGACCTCTCTGTGATCACCGCATGGGTTGTGGTGGAAAGGGAGAGGCAGGGAGAGAGGGATGGGGTTTGCAGTACCCAAGCAGGCAACATCATGACAGGACCCTGGGACTAAACACCTTCCTCTGCAACAGGATTCGGGACTTCCGGACGGTCTCCCCCCAGGTTGTAAGGGTAGACAACAACACRTCTGCCACACTGATCCTCAAYACTTGGGCCCCTCAGACGTGTGTGCTTAGTTCCCTCATGTWCTCCCTGTTCACTCACGACTGCATGGCCAAACATGACTCCAACACCATCATTAAGTTTGCTGATGAAACAACAGTGGTAGGCCTGATTACCGACAATGATGAGACAGCCTATACGTAGGAGATCAGAGAACTGGCAGTGTGGTRCCAGGCCAAAAACCTCTCCYGCAATGTGAGTAAGACATAGGAGCTGATCGTGGACTACAGGAAAAGGCGGGCTGAACAGGCCCCAATTAACATCGACGATGCTGTATTGGAGCGGGTGAGAGCTTCAAGTTCCTTGTTCTCCACATCAGCAATGAACTATTATAGTCCAAACATACCAATACAGTTSTGAAGAGGGCACGACAACACCTTTTCTCCCTCAGGAGACTGAAAAGATTTTTCATGCGTACCCAGATCCTCAAAAAGTTCTAAAGCTTCACTATCAAGAGCATCCCGACCGGTTTCATCACYGCTTGGTATGGCAACTGCTCGGCATCTAACCGTAAGGCGCTACAGAGGGTAGTGCATACAGCCCAGTACATCACTGAGGCCAAGCCTCTTGCCATCCAGGACCTGACACTAGGCGGTGTCAGAGGAAAGCCCCAAAAAATGGCCAAATACTCCAGTCACCCAAGTCATAGACTTCACTCTTCTACCGCACGGCAAGCGGAATCGGAGTGCCAAGTCTAGGACCAAAAGGCTTCTTAACAGCTTCTACCCCCAAGCAACAAGACTGCTGAACAATTCATAAAATGGCCACCCGGACTATTCACATTGACCCCCCCATTTGTTTTTACACTGCTGATACTCGTTGTTTAGTATCTATGCATAGTACCCCTACCTACATGAACAAATTACCTCGACTAACATGTATCCCTGCACATTGACTCGGTACCCCTTGTATATAGCCTTGTTATTGTTATTTTATTGTGTTAGTTTTATAATTTTTTACTTTAGTTAATTTGGTAAATATTTATAAATAAATAACTCTTTCTTRAACTGCATTGTTGGTTAAGTGCTTGTAAATAATCATTTTACGGTAAGGTCTACCTGTTGTATTCGGCGCATGTGACGAATAAAGTTTGATTTGATCCTACTTTCACTAATTGGTCGTTTGACCAATCAGATCAGCTAAAAAAGATCTGATGTAATTGGTCAAAATAACAATTAGTGGAAAAAATATCAGAGTTGGGCGCCTGTGTAAATGCAGCCTTACACCTTGCCGAAACCGGATGCGCTCGTGCGCCATCGTGCGCTATTGTGCATAAATGTATTTTTCCCCCCCACACCAAACGCGATCATGACACGCAGGTTAAAATATCAAAACAAACTCTGAACCAATGACATTAATTTGGGGACAGGTCGAAAAGCATTAAACATGTATGGTAATTTAGCTAGTTAGCTTGCACTTGCTAGCTAACGTTAATTTGTCCTATTTAGCTAGCTTGCTGTTGCTAGTTAATTTGTCCTGGGATATAAACATTGAGTTGTTATTTTACCTGAAATGCACAAGGATCTCTACTACGACAATTAATCCACACATAAAACGGCCAACTGAATTGTTTCTAGTCATCTCTCCTMCKTCCAGGCTTTTTCATCGTTTAAATTATATGGTGATCGCATCTAAACTTTCATTGTATTACCACGACTACCGGCAAAACAGTTYGTCTTTCTATCACCCATGTGGGTATAACCAATGAGGAGATGGCACGTGGGTACYTGCTTCTATAAACCAATGAGGAGATGGCACGTGGGTACCTGCTTCTATAAACCAATGAGGAGATGGGAGAGGCAGGACTTGCAGCGCGATCTGCGTCAGAAATAGGAACGACATCTATTTTAGCCCTTGRTGTCGCAGACGCTCGTTGGCGCACGCAAGCAGTGTGGGTGCAATAATTGAATAACATGGATTTCWAAAATTTATTTTGCGACGCTCGCGCACGCGACGTGTCCGGTCTGGTCAGCATGTTAGTGACCATCAACCTCTTTGCACGCTCTCCTCACTTCTCTCATAATCCTGTCGAGCAGAGAGAGAGGGACGTCACACGTGAGTCTCAGTTCATATTTACAAAGCATTGAGATAAGATAGTTTTCTGTCTCTCTCTCGCCTGCTGACACACGCACCGACACACACACAAACACACACACACTAACACGTACAAGCTGTTACGTTCCCTAAAGACAAACCTAAATGTCCTTGCGCAACAGAAAAGTGAATTAACTTTGATAAGTACGAGCATATATTTCTGATTATTGTTAAGTGGTCCCTGCAGCATACCATCGCAAATATGTGATTGGAACACTAGCAACAGAACATATGATGCAACAAACGTGTCTAAACAGCTTTGTCTGAAAAKGATCTTAACAATGTTTTGTACAGATGGGAAATCAAGATCTTCACAACRTTATTATTCAATTTCACCTTTTATTGTAAAAGTTAAACATGAATAGAAAAAATAAATAAAAACATTATTTTTGTTGTTGTTGTACCGTCATCTTTGAAATGCAAGAGAAAGGCCATAATTTCTTATTCCAGCCCAGGCGCAATTTAGATTTTGGCCCCCAGATGGCAGCAGTGCATGTGCAAAGTTTTAGACTAATCCAATGAACCATTGCATTTCTGTTCAACATTTTGAATCAAGACTGCCCAAATGTGTCTAATTGGTTCAATCAAATGTGCCTAATTGGTTTATTACATTTTCAAGTTCATAACTGTGCCCTCTCCTCAAGCAAAATCATGGTATTATTTCACTGTAATAGATTGGACAGTGTAGATTGGACAGTGCAGTTAGATTAACAATCATTTAAGCTTTCTGCCAATATCAGATATGTCTATGTCMWGGGAAATGTTMTTRTTACACACAATCTCATGCTAACCACATTAACCTATGTTAGCTCAACCTTTCCGCGGGGGACCCACCGATCCTGTASAGGTTAACTTCTCTAGGGTARGGGGCAGCATTCGGAATTTTAGATGAAAAGCATTCCCAAATTAAACTGCCTGCTACTCGGGCCCAGAAGCTAGGATATGCATATAATTGGTGGATTTGGATAGAAAAACACTCTATAACGTTTCCAAAACTGTTAAAATAGTGTCTGTGAGTATAACAGAACTGATATGGCAGGCAAAAACCTGAGGAAAATCCATCCAGGAAGTGGGATTTTTTTATGTGTGTATTTTCTATTGAATGCCTATACAGTATCTAATGGGTTAGGACCCAGATTGCAGTTCCAATGGTTCCACTAGATGTCAACAGTCTTTAGACATTGTTTCAGGCTTGTTTTCTGAAAAATGAAGAAGAATGTGACCTTTTTGTCAGTGGACTGAAGAAGAATGCAGACCTGGTTTGCGAGCGTGACCAATTGCACGTCCTTCATTGTTTTCCCTTTCTATTGAATACGCTATTGTCCGGTTGAAATATTATTTAGACAATTGACAACCTGAGGATTAATTATAAACATCGTTTGACATGTTTCGACGAACTTTACCGGTACTATTAGGATGTATTCGTTTGCATGTTTTGWCCGCCTTGGAGCCAGTGGATTACTGAACAAAACGTGTCAACAAAACAGAGTTTTTGGGATATAAAGAGGGACTTTATCGAACAAAACAAACATTTATTTTTCACAATACAGACAGCTCCTGGTGCTCAGTCCGMGTAGGCGTTCAGCAGGAAGAGACAATCGGCTTCTCCCGGGGACTTCTGGAATTTCTTGGAGGCGAGGTGGGCGCTGTGGACGAGCGAGTGTGACTGGGAACAGACCTCTCCCTCCTACATTCCCATAGCTGCCCATCGATCCATATGGTCAAGGCTATGAGAGAGTCAAGATCCATGGGAAACTCCACGGCTGCGAGCTCATCTTTAACCACCTCTGATAATCCATGCAGGAACATGTCGAACAGAGATTCCGGGTTCCAGGCACTCTCGACGGTCAAAGTTCGAAAAACTATTGCGTAGTCTGCMACACTATGGGAGTGTTGACGCWGTTGCAGTAGCTTACGAGCAGCCTCTCTCCCGGACACCTGAGAATCTAACACCTTTCTAGCCTCCATCGCAAACTCTGAGGCAAATGGTGGAATGTTGCTCACACACCGCCATAGCCCAGGCTAGAGCCCTCCCAGACATCAGCTTCATGAAGTACGCTATCCCTGAGTGATCCAAGGGAAATTAAGAGAGCTGCAGCTGAAAGATGAGAGAAATGACCAGCAGGATCTCCAGTGTAGCGCTCCGGAGGAGGTAAGTGGGTTTTTTGGAAAGCTGGGGTAGATTGGGGAGAAGGGCTGCTGGTAGTGGGTGTCATGACTGCACTGTGAGGATCATAATTGGTCAGATCAGCTTGGCAATGCCTTACTGTGAGATTAATTCTGAAATGTCTCAATGATAATTGTGCATTTTCTCTCGCTCCCCCCCTCTCCATCTACGTTGTAACAAACCGYCATATCTTGTCAGAAGGGACCTTTGTCTCATGTAAGTTTGTGTATTCTGGGTTATTATTTAGTTAGCTAGTAAATAAATTATTCAACCAATTTGTGTAATATTGAATAATGCACAAGGCTGGGGTTTTTGCAGATCCAAGAAGGTTACGACTGGTCAGAATTCTGATTTGATAARAGGTAATGATTAGTAAGATGACTGTTTATCAATGAAATAGGTAAAGACCTAATATATAGTTAATTTCGGGATATCGTAACTCTCTAAACAAATCCTAATGAGTTAATTGTTACATAATTCATTTTGGCAGATTTGTCAGAAAGTCACGACACGGAGTAACTGACAGTCTGGGGGGTTACTGTTGTGTCTTGCTGCTTAGTAGATAATGTAACTGTCACSTTCTAACCTTAGTTCCTTTTTTATGTCTTTATTTTAGTTTGGTCAGGGGTGGGCATTCTATGTTGTTTTTCTATGTTTTGTTCTGTTGGTAGATTTCTATGTGTTGGGCCTAGTATGGTGCTCAATCAGAGGCAGGTGTCAGTTGTCTCTGATTGGGAGCCATATTTAGGTAGCCTGTTTGTCATTGTGTGTTGTGGGTGATTATTTTCTGTTCTGTGTTTTGCTTCAACGTGCAGGACTGTTCGTTTGTCGTTTTATTGTTTTTGTTCAGTGTTCAGTATTCTTATTAAAACAATATGGACACTTACCACGCTGCGCATTGGTCCTCCTCTTCTTCCACCCACGACGAGCGTTACAGTAACGATCGTCGTCTTCTTCGGATGAGGAATAGGAAGGATCGGACCAAAACGCAGCGTGGTAAGTGTTCATGTTAATTTTAATAAATAAACTGAACACTGCAATAACAAACAAAAAAAACAAAGAGAGTGAACGAAACGAAACAGTTCTGTAAGGTGAAGACACACAAAACAGAAAACAACTACCCACAAACACAGGTGGGAATAGGCTACCTAAGTATGGTTCTCAATCAGAGACAATGATTGACAGCTGCCTCTGATTGGGAACCATACCAGGCCAAACACATAGAAATACAACACACAGAACAAAACATAGAATRCCCACCCCAACTCACGCCCTGACCAACCAAAACAGAGACATAAAAAGGATCTCTAAGGTCAGGGCGTGACAGATAACCCAGGGAATTTCTCCAGCAACACAGGGAAAGCGTGGTCATGGCATTCTGCCAAGGTCTGGAGTCTTTCCATAAGATCTTGAGGTACTTCCTAGTGTCTACCAATGGTGAATCCTTGGATGGAGAAAGCGTTGCGGAGCTGGTCCGAGTCTGCTGTGTCAGTACGAACTGGCCATGACCATCACGACTGAGGATATGACACAGATGCAGACACAGGAGGAAGATGGTTCAGTTCTCAGATCATKTATTATAACATGGGAGGGGCAAAGGGCTGTAACCAGGTTAGGGTCCAACAGGTACAGGAGGGCAGGCAGGCTCAGGGCAGGCAGAGGTTGGTAATCCAAAACAGCATCATTAAGGTACAGAACGGCAGGCAGAGTCAGGGCATGCAGAATGGTCAGAATCGGGAGGACGAGAAAACAAACACTAGTGATACTGGAAACTGGGAAAACACGCTGGTAAGACTTGACGAGACGAATTGGCAACAGACCAACAGAATACGCAGGTTCACAGGGTATAATGGGGTAAAATGGGAGAACATAAGACAGGTGAAACAGATCAGGGTTTGACATTGTGCATATTTGGATTCAATATAGCTTCCCATCTTGAAAGTGCAGATAAAACACAAATATGTTATGTATACAGTCAGTATTTGTCAACAGAAAGAGAGAAAATAGGATTTCACATACAGCATCCCAGGATATAGAATGAGTCCATATCTTGCCATGTCCATGTGTGATATTCGGAGTAATTCCAATATCATATACGTCTAAAATACACATCTGGATTCAGAATGTGTCAGGAAATGGTGCATATCCGCGAAAATCCAAGTATGCATTGGAAATGGTCTGTATTCTTTAAAATACTAAAAAAGTGTCATGTAAAGATATCCCCTGATATGGACCCTTTTCGCCCGGTGTTAGGAGAATGATAGGAGTTGAATAATGCTAGACGACCCCCTTCAACATGCCAATTTCAAAACAGACCTAATTCATATTGTCATCTCTTTTTATCTTTAGTTGACGTGGAAAAGCAAACATGGCGTTGAGCAGAAACTCTACTTTAGACTTTTATAGGGTTTTACTAAATTATTTAGACCACTGGTGAGATCACACTCTTTAACGCATGCCCACACACACAGGCACACACACACACACACAAACTCACACGCACACACAAGGAGCGAGCGGGTCCATGTCCTGAGGGATTAATGGTTGTTTTTTGCTCCTTGGCACCCCACGCTCTCCTGCAAGCACCAGGGTGATTGATGGGCCCGGGATCCTGACAGGTCGACGGATGCAATGTGGCAGAGATTCAGCTTGACTGACATCTCCACAGGCCTGCCATGATCTGTATAGGCTCTTCCTGATGAGTAAGAACATAGCTTGCAGAAAGAGATGGAGCATGGGAGGGAGATAGAGAGAGGGGGGTAGACAAAGAAAGAGATGGAGATAGATTAAGAGAATGAGAGATGGATAGAAAGAGAGAGAGTGTTAATCATAGATCCATACAGGCCCATCATGCCCATCATTACTGATGCAAAGTATAGACTATAATGGAAATTAAACTATACTCATCACTGATTCTATAGAGATTTTTTTGTTATGTTCCAAATACCAAGGTAAATGTTCAAACAACCAGACAGCTTCTTTTCTCTCACATAGAAAACCTATGTCAAAGATCCCAGAATCAAAAAGTCTTATACGCRTTTAGAATATCTCAATTACAGCCAATCTCCTTACAAGTGCCGGAGATGCCTGGTATCAGCATAAATACTTCACTCAGGGAGAGTTWATGCACTCTTTGATTAATTAGAAATGAGGCAAAACATAAAAGTCAACATGTTGAAATATATGGCCAAACAACAAGCTTTCAATAAAGTTTATGTTTCATTCATCATTTTATAACTATAATGTGATTAAAACACGGGATKTTGGAAGTCGGAGTGCACCGCAGAAATCTGTATGGAATTGTAAAAAAGACATTTTGGAAAAATGTCGTCATTGGCTGTAATTTAAACCTTGTCGCCATGGCAGCACATTGCCAATGTAGATGTTTTCTTACCCTCCGTGGAAGTGATTTTTAGGCATGACTGGAGAATCACCATATGCCCAGGAAGTCCATTTTTCTGAATGTAAGGCTTCAATGGGAAATAGAGCTGAATGCATATTTTCTTTAAACCAGTGGGCTTTCAAGTCTAGTCTATCATGTGGCAAAATATGCAGCCTAATTCAGTGCTGTAGAAGAACCGAGTGAAAAGACACAAAAAGAAGATGAAGGATAGATTATCAAGATAACAGTCAAACTTAGAAATCCATTGTAACTCTTTCAACCTAATATTTGGATGAGGAAAAAAAAAATTGGGGGACAGACACATATGGTTCTGTATTGATAGGCATTAACAGGATTTGAGAGAGAGGCAGTAGGAAAAGTAAGTAGTGGCTGGAAAGGTTTGGACTCAGAGCCCATTGGGCACCGGATATTTGCTCCATTGTCAGTTCTGTCGTGGCCATTGATGGACTACTTCAGAAATAGTCTCCTTCTCTCAGTCCAGGGGCAAATAAGTTAATAAGGTCTCTAGATTAATATCTATTATATTTTTCTTCCAGCAGGGCTAATCGTAGACATGCACTCCATGAAAATAATGCAATTTTCCTCTCTTTCATCCTCCCTCACATTCTTAATTGAAAACCTTCTAATTTAAAAGATTGTCCTCCTCTGGAGACTCAGTCACCACTTCCTTAACTAAAGTCCTTCTGCTGGTTGGACGTTGATCCTTCACTGGCTCAGGAATGGGGACACTGAAAGAGTGAGTGAGGGAGAGAGGGTGGGGGGGGGTGTGCGGGGTGCAAGAGAGAGTGATTCAGAGAGAGGGAGAAAGTGAGATTCAGAGAGAGAGAGTCAGAGAACGACAGAGAGGACGGGAGAGAAGGGGGTGTGAGACGCACACAAATACTGTAGTACCCTAGCAAGAGGAGTCGCATGGACATCAATAGATCAAATATCTACAGTAGAAACACTGGTTGTGAAAAATAGAGGCTTAGATGCCCCCCTGTGGAAAGCTACCAAACGGTACTCTACCCTGCACATTAAAGACTGCTGCCCTATGTACATAGAGTCATTAATGTGACACAATTATTCTTGTTAGATCAAAGGTTTTCAACATTGGTCCTAGACTGGATGACAGCATGTTTGGTCCCCTTGATATAGTTTTGTTGTTATGTCTTTGTTTTAGTATGGTCAAGGGCGTGAGTTGGGTGGGTAGTCTATGTTTTTCTGTTTCTATGTGTTTGGCCTAATATGGTTCTCAATCAGAAACAGGTGTCAGTCGTTGTCTCTGATTGGGAGCCAWATTTAGGTAGCCTGTTTGTCATTGTGTGTTGTGGGTGATTGTTCCTGTGTCTGTGTTTTTCACCATACGGAACTGTTTCGTTTTCGTTCACTTTGTTGTTTTTGTTCAGGGTTCTATTTCTTTATTAAAATATGGACACTTACCACGTTGCGCATTGGTCCTCCGATCCTTCCTACTACTCCTGCTCAGAAGAGGAGGAAGACGAGCGTTACATAATGTTTTGTCATATTGACTTAGATTTGCTGAATGGTTTGGATAAGAACTAGCTTGTGAGCTTTCTGTTCTTTATGTAACTGTTGTGCAAATCAATTGTACATTAAGCCCACTATAGCTCTGTATTTTTTTATGTTGAGACCTCTAAATCCATCTGAGAACATCACAGCGAGATGAGAAGATGAGACTGCTTTTGCCTCAGTCATTAGTGTTTCTCTTTTCATATGCCRTATTGTAACTGGAGCTGCGAGATTMAGTCAGAGGAAATGGATCCTTTGTCTGAATAGGCCAGAMATTTCACCTGTTGCTCCCTATGCAAATGAGGTGTCCGATTTCACATACTGCATCTCAGATGACAACAGGGAGTGGCWTGTGAAATGTGACAACCAGAGCTTTCATGTTGCGCCGTTCGCAGAGCACTCTGTACACAAAAATGTAGATCGGAGTCAGTCCATAACTGGTCGAAGTCCCGTAAATAGGAGACTTAACATGTTTACAAAGTAGCTCAGGCGCTAAGGAAGCCGCTCCCGAAAAATGAACAACCAAATGTGATCTTGCACACAATGTAAACTATTTGTGCTGTGACAAATTCTAGAGCGTTCTAGATCATTTTCCTTCACAATTCCTCTGCCTAATGCTGAATATGCAAGAGTATTTGACAAAATACAGATTGTGAGGGGCCAGTACCTTAGAAAGATGCTGGTTGGATAGACTGCAATGTAATGGTAATTTACTCATATTTGCCAAAGTGTATAGGAACAATAGTTGTTGTTTTCAAACATTATTGTGCCAAAGTAATATCAAACACAAACATATCAAAGCACGGCCCATAATGCAGATGGTAGGAGTCTTACAATGTTTATTAATTTAAAAAAGGGTAGGCAAGAGAATGGTCGTGTACAGGCAAAAGGTCAAAACCAGAGTCCAATAGGTACCGAAGGGCAGGCAGGCGGGAAAGTAGTCCAGAGTCAGGCAGTGGTCAAAACCGGGAAGACTAGCAAAAGAGAATAGAAAAGGAGTACGGGGAAAAACACGTTGGTTGACTTGGGAACAGACAAGACGCACTGGCACAGAGAGACATGAAACACAGGGAYAAATACACTGGGGGAAAATAAGTGACACCTGGAGGGTGTGGAGACAATCACAAGGACAGGTGAAACAGATCAGGGCGTGACACAACAGGCCATATACAGTATATCACAAGGTTGGCATGTGTCGTTTCACATAKGAAACATTTTGATATTTGAATACCTGAATGACGATCAAAACGGCCTGAATTCCATTGATTATCAACAAAAAAAAGTTGTTTGTTTTATAATTCATTCAATATTTAATGGATATTTTTCACAKTTTTTTTCTAGAAAAACAACAACACTGGATTTTCTGTGTGAACAAAAATACTTAAATAACATCAAGGGATGACTTTTGAGGTCTGGGAAAAATCTAAGAAAATCTAATAAACTGTATTTGCCCTTTAATTCAGTGAGCACAGCACTGTTGTTTGGTTAGCGGGTTTTCTGTAGTGTCGTAAGCTCTGTCGTGRAATTCAAAGGGAAGGGAGACTGCAGATTCTTTAAAACAACACTTTATTATAAGATTTGCAAAARTGAAACAAATCCACCATCACCAAGAATGGCTCAGAGTTGAAAGCTTAACAAACATAGCCAGGTCTCTTTTTTTACCTAGGCAAGTCAGTTAAGAACAAATTATTTTTTTCAATGACAGCCTAGGAACATTGGGTTAACTGCCTTGTTCAGGGGCAGAATGACATATTTTTACCTCGTCAGCTCAGGGATTTGATCTTGCAACCTTTTGGTTACTAGTCCAATGCTCTAACCACTAGGCTTCCTGCTGGCCCATGGATGGCCCATGGATGGCCCATGCATGCCCCACTAGGCTACCTGCCACCCCTCTGCTTTTATAGAGAAAAGACCCCTTCTGTATACATGGATGTCAGCAGATAGTGTGTACAAGGTAATTAGTTGTCTGTACAGACTTAAGATAGCACAAGGTTGATAGCCCGAGGGCTCAACCGTCTAACTGCATTCAAAACAGCAAAACACTATAACGTGCTACTTTCTGCAAGTTTCCATACATGTGACTTTCTGTAGATAGTAAACCCACGTGATGTCACATGCTGCGGTCGCACCCAAGCGTACCTTAGCTRTACGCCCAGTCGTATGACTAAGTCCCACAATGACAAGTTTTTATCAAGTTAGAATAAACACTAGCATATGACAAGAGACAATTCTTTAAACAGTAACACACGGCATAGCATGACTAATTATGTAGTTTTTCACGATAGCTCACATGTGATGTGATTCTGCCGCCAACAGAACAGGTGGAGTAAAAGACCAGCAAAACTCCGTATTATTCAGACCTCCATCAATTGACACTGTACATGTATATACATTCTACAGACCCTACCTGAGTATTCCCGACAACTGCAGAATATTTATTTCTCTACGCCAATGTTTATGTTTTTGACCATGGAAAGTTWAAAAAATGCAAATCTCACTTAATTATCAACAAATATGAACCATTGTCCATTTTTAGACAATATATTTGTATATATCATGAAGGGTTATTGACACCTTTCTACTATTAGGTGAGGGACTTTTATTTTGACATTATTCAACATTTCGTAATCCGGAGGATCCTTTTTTTTCGCGTTGCTGACGAGTTGCTGATCATGTGATGAGGTCACAAATCGAATGAATTGTGCTGCCGCTGGACAGTGAAAAACAAGTCATTTCACCTTTATTGTAATTGAAATTAGTTTGTAGTGGTTAAGTGTTGAGTTAGATGACATACTGTTGCTACCACAGTCGTTATTTCAAATTATTTCTGTGACTTCACAGTAATTGCTAGCTAGACAAAATGTTGCTAGCTGTCAGGCACAGCTAAATACAAAATCCCCCTAGATACAGTCATGTCTCGTAGTCACGTCATGAGATTTGTAAGTGAAWGAAATCAAAATACAGTTGTACGAATTGAGTGTGGTGTCCCATCTAGCCATTGTGAGTTTCCTAACTTTGTCGTTACTTTAAGGTTGGAACCAACACGCAGTACCTCCAGCAGGAAAAGAGGCAAGAACCATTTGTCCGCTAGCTCAGGAACAAGCTACACTATTCACAGCCCTGTGTAATGCTCAAGGTAAATGTATTGTTTTAAAAATGCACAAATATAAGGAAATGTATGGTTTAAACACGTCTTTAATGTGTATTTGTTTAGCTGTTATTGATAATTCCCTAAGTGTTGATACATTTGTGTTTACATCATCAAGCCTTTATGTATGTATTACTTTTATGTATGTATTACTTTTATGTATGTATTATGAATGACCAAAGGTGTCTGACCTTATGTTAAGTACAGCGTCATATGATAAATGCATTAATGTATGTGTTAAAAATTACCAAATGGGTTTGACTTCATAGTAAGTACAGCGTCATATTATATAAGGCATTTATGTATGTGTCATAAATGACCAAAGGAGTCTGACTTCAAATTAAGTACAGCGTCAAGTGATATAGAGTCTTTATGGATGTGTTAAGAATGACCAAAGGTGTCTCACTTCAAACTAAGTATTACAGGATTCTACATAAAGTGTAAATATATAGGTTATTAAGGTTCTGGCGATTTACTGTAGGGTGTGAGAGGTATTTAAATGTGTCGATGCAAAGCTTGCATTTGTGTGCAAGGGCTTGATTACAACCTTTTACAATGGTGCCAACCTTTGGGGGGGAGGGGGGTATGATCTGATGTGCCCAACACCACACGGTATGTCTCGTTTTTGCTGTGTTTGTGTACTGAGGAACATGTAWCTTAGCTCCAGAAGAAAGCCACTTTCAATTTCTTTAGGTAAGTGGTGTAACGCCTGTGGTGTAGCGTCATCCCCAGGCTATTGCACACACAGCACAAATAAGCCTGGAATATCAACCATTCAAAGTGGGAGTGGCCATAGAATTCTATAGGAGTGACCTTTACTGAGTAAAGTATTCGTCAGTGTCATTACTTAACACAGTCAAAAAGTCATAATTATTGCTAAACCCTGGCCATTTCCAAAACCTAACCCTAACTAATTAAGGCCAAGTTTGATGCGTTGGTCGACCAGACATTCCACACATTTGGGTGGAAGTGTTTGGGAACGAGATTAGGTGTAATGTGACTAACATGACATCACTTTAGAGCGTATGCCATCCTTCAGCACAACATATCACCCTTTATAAAGCACATGCTTATAGTTAGTTATGTCACATTTGACATTGGTGATTATGTAACACCGTAATGCCACATTTATAAACACTTTATATACTATCCAAGATGGCGCGGCAGTAGGACGTGTGTATCTGTCTTTGTCTTATCCCGTGACATATCCTGTGTAAATAGCCAGTCTTTTTCATATATATCTTAATCTCACTTTCTATCTACGAACGAAATATACTTTCCTGCAACCCACCTCACCCAATGTGGTATGGATCTGCTATTTTTATTCCTTACAACTGGAACTTCCATCAGGAACTAGCCAGCTAACTAGCTACTAGTCCTCGYCTTTTTTYCCCGTCATCAGCCAGCCTTAGCTTGGACAACACCTGCCAGTCTTGCACAGCGCGATATCAACCCAGAGCATATCGGACTGCTTCTCTCTACCATATCACCGGATTCCTGCCGCTCTGGATCATTACACCAGATCATTACCCCGGATCATCGCAGCTAGCAAGCTGCAAACGAGTGGCTACGGTTAGCTAACGCCTCTGTCCCGAAGCAAGCACCAGCTAGCCTTGAGCTAGTTACGATGTCAACGAACCATCTACTGGTCCCGGTCCGCTAGCTTTTCTGAAAGCTGTGTCCCCTGCTCGCCTAGCGTAGTAGTGACTACCGAACAGCACCCTGACTCACTTATTTCTGCTCTTTTGATCTTATGATCACTCGGCTACACAGCTGATGCCCCCTGGACTGTTTCAATAACACGGTACCTCATTTTGTTTACCTGTCGGCCCCAGCCTCGAACTCCTGTATGTACCTAACTGATCCGCTCTGCTCATTCATCGCCAATAACCTGTTGTTGTCTTAGCTTTCCTAATCAACACCTGCGATTGCTTTATGCCTCTCTCTAATGTCAGTATGCCTTGTCTACTGCTGTCTTGGCTAGTTTTTACTGTTTAATTTCACTGTAGAGCCTTCAGTCCCACTCAAAATGCCTTGGATAGCTCTTTYGTCCCACGTCACACACAYGCAGAGACCTCACCTGGCTTAACTTGTCCCTCTAGAGATGAAACCTCTCTCATCGTCAMTCAACGCCTAGGTTTACATCCACTGTCCTCACATCCTACCATACCCTTGTCTATACTTTATGCCTTGAATCTATTCTACCAAGCCCAGAAATCAGCTCCTTTAATTATCTGTCCCCAAAGCACTAGACGACCAGTTCTTACAGCTATTAGCTGTACCCATATCCTACTCCTCCTCTGTTCCTCTGGTGATGTAGAGGTTAACCCAGGCCCTGTAGCCAACCAGTTCCACTCCTATTCCCCAGGCGCTATCATTTGTTGACTTCTGTAACCGTAAAAGCCTTGGTTTCATGCATGTTAACATCAGAAGCCTCCTCCCTAAGTTTGTTTTATTCACTGCATTAGCAYACTCCGCCAAACCTGATGTCCTAGCAGTGTCTGAATCATGGTTTAGGAAGGCCACCAAAAATTCTGAAATTTCCATCCCCAACTCCAACATTTTCCGCCAAGATAGAACTGCCAAAGGGGGTGTAGTTGCAATCTACTGCAGAGATAGCCTGCAGAGTTCTGTCATGCTATCCAGGTCATTGCCCAAACAGTTCGAGCTTCTACTTTTAAAAATCCATCTTTCCAGAAATAAGTCTCTAACTGTTGCCACTTGTTATAGACCGCCCTCAGCACCCAGCTGTGCTCTGGACACCATATGTGAATTAATTGTCAACCATTTATCTTCAGAGTTTGTACAGTACTGTTAGGTGACCTAAACTGGGATATGGTTAACACCCCGGCCATCCTACAATCTATGCTAGATGCCCTCAATCTCACACAAATTGTCATGGAATCTACCAGCTACAACCCTAAATCTGTAAACACGGGCACCCTCATAGATATCATCCCCACCAACCTGCCCTCTAAATACACCTCTGCTGTTTTCAACCAGGATCTCAGCGATCACTGCCTCATTGCCTGCGTCCGTAATTGGTCAGCGGTCAAATGACCACCCCTCATCACTGTCAAACGCTCCTTAAAACAATTCAGCGAGCAGGCCTTTCTAATCGACCTGGCCCGGGTATCCTGGAAGGACATTGACCTCATTCCGTCAGTAGAGGATGTCTGGTTATTCTTTAAAAGTGCTTTCCTCACCATCTTAAATAAGCATACCCCATTCAAAAAATGTAGAACTAAGAACCGATGTAGCCCTTGGTTCACTCCAGACCTGACTGCCCTTGACCAGCACAAAAACATCCTGTGGYGTAATGCMMTAGCATCGAATATCCCCCKCGATATGCAACTTTTCAGGGAAGTTAGGAACCAATATACACAGGCAGTTAGGAAAGCAAAGGCTAGCTTTTTCAAACAGAAATTTGCATCCTTGTAGCACGAACTCCAAAGGTTCTGAGACATTGTAAAGTCCATGGAGAATAAGAGCACCTCCTCCCAGCAGCGCACTGCGCTGAGGCTAGGAAACACTGTCACCACCTATAAATCTACGATAATCGAAAATTTCAATAAGCATTTTTCTACGGCTGGTCATGCTTTCCACCTGGCTACCCGTACCCCGGTCAACAGCTCTGCACCCCCCACAACAACTTGGCCAAGCCTCCCCCATTTCTCCAGATAGCTGATGTTCTGAATGAGCTSCAAAATCTGGACCACTCAAATCAGCTGTGCTAGACAATCTGGACCCTCTCTTTCTAAAACTTGCATCGCAAATGTTGCAACCCCTATAAATAGCCTGTTCAACCTCTCTTTCATATCGTCTGAGATCCCTAAAGATTGGAAAGCTGACCCCCTCTTCAAAGGGGGTGACACTCCAGACCCAAACTTTTACAGACCTATATCTATCCTACCCTGCCTTTCTAAAKTCTTCGAAAGATGAATTAACAAACAGATCACCTACCTTCTCCGCTATGCAATCTGGTTTTCGAGCTGGTCATAGGTGCACCTCAGCCACGCTCACGGTCCTAAACGATATCATAACCGCCATCGATAAAAGACAATACTGTGCAGACGTATTCATCGACCTGGCCAAGGCTTTCGACTCTGTCAATCACCTTATTCTTATCGGCAGACTCAACAGCCTTGGTGTCTCAAACAGCTGCCTCGCCTGGTTCACCAACTACTTCTCAGATAGAGTTCAGTGTGTCAAATCGGAGGGCCTGTTGTTCGGACCTCTGGTAGTCTCTATGGAGGTGCCACAGGGTTCAATTCTCGGGCCGACTCTTTTCGCTGTACACATCAATGATGTCGCTCTTGCTACTGGTGATTCTCTGATCCACCTCGACGCAGACGACACCTTTCTGTATACTTCTGGCCCTTCTTTGGACACTATGTTAACAAACCTCCAGACAAGCTTCAATGCCATAGAACGATCCTTCCGTGGCCTCCAACTGYTCTTAAATGCAAGTAAAACTAAATGTATGCTCTTCAACCAATCACTGTCCACACCAGCCCGCCCATCTAGCATCACTACTCTGGCCGGTTCTGACTTAGAATATGTGGACAACTACAAATACCTAGGTGTCTGGTTAGACTGTAAACTCTCCTTCCAGACTCACATTAAGCATCTCCAATACAAAATTAAATCTAGAATCAGCTTCCTATTTCGCAACAAGGCATCCTTCACTCATGCTGCCAAACATACCCTCGTAAAACTGACTATCCTACCGATCCTTGACTTTGGCGATGTCATTTACAAAATAGCCTCCAGCACTCTACTCAGAAAATTGGATGTAGTCTATCACAGTGCCATCTGTTTTGTCACCAAAGCCCCATATACTATCCGCAACTGCAACCTGTATGCTCTAATTTGCTGGCCCTCGCTTCATATTTGTCRCCAAACCCACTGGCTCCAGGTCATCTATAAGTCTTTGCTCGGTAAAGCCCCGCCTTATCTCAGCTCACTGGTCACCATAGCAGCACCCACCTGTAGCACGCGCTCCAGCAGGTATATTTCACTGTCCCCCAAAGCCAACTCCTCCTTTGGCCGCCTTTCCTTACAGTTCTCTGCTGCCAATGACTGGAACGAATTGCAAAAATCACTGAAACNCTGGTCACCATAGCAGCACCCACCTGTAGCACGCGCTCCAGCAGGTATATTTCACTGTCCCCCAAAGCCAACTCCTCCTTTGGCCGCCTTTCCTTACAGTTCTCTGCTGCCAATGACTGGAACGAATTGCAAAAATCACTGAAACTGGAGACTTATACCTCCCTCACTAATTTTAAGCATCAGCTGTCAGAGCAGCTCATCGATCATTGCACCTGTACACAGGCCATCTGTAAATAGCCCACCCAACTACCTCATCCTCATATTGTCATTTTCTTTGCTCCTTTGCACCCCAGTATCTCTACCTACACATTCATCTTCTGCACATCTATCACTCCAATGTTTACTTGTTAAATTGTAATTATTTCGCCACTTTCGACTATTTATTGACCAAACTTACTACATTTGCACACACTGTGTTAGACTTTTCTATTGTGTTATTGATTGTACGTTTGTTTATCCCATGTGTAACTGTGTTGTTTGTGTCGCTCTGCTTTGCTCTATCTTGGCCAGGTCGCAGTTGTAAATGACAACTTGTTCTCATCTGGCCTACCTGGTTCAATAAAGGTGAAAAAAATAAATAAACCTTTATAAAGCATGACATGTGGTTATAGATGCTTTGTAACACATTTATGTAGTGGTTATGAAGCCTTTATAAGCTGAATGTAATTTAAAGCGGGACCCACATGTGTGTGAGTGTAAATGTGTGTGTTCAGTTCAGTCAATTTACCCAACAAGAGAGAAAGAGAGTGAGCCCCTGCTTCTGCTCTGGTAAATATTCAGTCTCCAGTCCAGTGTAGTCCAGGATGCTGCTGAGTGTCTGTGTGCTGACAAGAGTGGGAGAGCTGTACCAATCGGAATACCTTTGAGACACTGCAGTTGGAAAACTGCATTGAGAATGAGAAACAATCCCCACTCTCTTTTCTGATTGCTCTCGCTCTCTTACTCATTCACTCACTCACTCACACACAGACATACAAACACACACACACACACACACACACACACACACACACACACACACACACACACTTTATAATTACAATTACAACAATCTACAGGTCTTTCTCTCTTCTGGCTCATGAAAATGTTCTGCCTGTCAACCTTTATTCAAACACACAGCATGCTACCATCCTAAACTCCCAATCTGTCTGTGTTTGTATTGTGTTTTCCTCTCTCTCTACTGTTTCTGCCTCTCACAGAATAGTCCATTTGCAAAATACATTTAGAACTGTGCACTACATGTCTTTTCCTTATTGATTAAAAAGGAAGTAGAACTGTAGAAAGTTGCTGTTGAAGAAAGTGAACAATCCCAAAAAGATTTCACTCTTCAAAATGTTAACAACCTTACTGGCTCATTGAAGACTAAGTCCTATCCTACCCATATTCTGTGTATAAAGCATTTTTTGTTGTTGAGGGGGGCACCCTAAAATTCACTGTAACAAAAAAGCACATTGCCTTTCTGCACTTATTTGTTGCTAAATAGAACATCCAATTCAAAGGGTTAGTTCACTATTAAGCATTTGTACTGTGGAAATTACCAACACACTGAATATGTATGACATTGGCTAGTAAAACATGAAATGGAATTCAAATAATTTGTTGTTTAACCCTATCAGTCCCGAGACACCATAAAAAAAGGCTTTTCATTTATCTGACTTTCATTTATCTGCATATCCAGCCTTTATATTTAGCCTCATAATTAAGTGTTTTTACCAATTATTTTCAGTGCAACCAGGGCCACAAGTAAAACACAAAACAWTTTGACATAAACAGCCGCATTCATGAGTTTTATTGAGAAATGTCAACAGAAAGAAAGCCAGGCAAAGCAAAAATGTTATAAAAATGAGTTTATATGAATGCTGTAAGTACATAAATGATTTGCTCACTGGGAAATTAATATCAAACTAGTCAGTGACAACTGTGTGGAGTTTGGAGTTTGTGACAAAAACTATCTTATTACAGTATTATAGACACTATGTCCTGGGATTTCCTGTGATCTTCTATGTAAAAGAACCCTGTGCCTTCGAATGACTCTTGTGTAGCTTGTGAGCATCATAGAGCAAACCATGTTACATGTGTATGTTTGTGAGAGTCATTGTGCAATGGCCGTGGGCAGCATTTGGTACACTAACACACACACATTCATTGCGCCTCTCTGCTACATTATCAGCTACGTTAACAATGTGGGTCGAGACACAGTTAACTTTCCTATCTTAGTACATACATTTTACCCTTTATTCTTACCTCCTGTCAGTAACAGTTTATGGTTTAAAGAATATAAAGACAAGCGGTCATGTTTAATTTAAGCAACGTTTATCGTACTTATCAATGTTATGGATGAGTGTGTTGTTTGGTTCGTTTCTCCTCTCTCCGTCTCTGTAACTTCCGGGTATGCTGGGATAAGGTCCAGAGCTACGGTAATACGCCTGGCTTTGTAGTGCGGGTAATCAGGTGTGGGTAATGATCAACAAAGTGGTACTTTGGCCTTAGATTCAAGTCAGGAAAAGTGAAGATAACTTCCGGTGATCATATATTTTACTCATGAGGTAACACAATGTTTCCTCTGGGAATTCTGTGCAGACAACTAGCTCTGTAAGGTCCATCAAAATCAMCCTTGATGGTTCCATTTCTGGTACATTGCTGATAATCATTTGGGAGAGCATGTCAGACCATGATCTATTTCACCTGTTGTTGTGCTTGTCTCCACCCCCCTCCAGGTGTTGCCCATCTGCCCCATTATCCCCTTTATATTTATACCTGTGTTCTCTGTTTATCTGTTGCCAGTTCGTCTTGTCTTGTCAGGTCTTAAGAGCGTGCTTTCTCGTCTTCCTGTTCTCAAGTTCTGTTTCCTAGTTTTTCCCGGATCTGACCATTCTGCATGCAATGACCCCGAGCCTGCCTGCCGTCCTGTACCTGCCTGACTCTGACCTGATTACGAACCACTGACTGCCCTGACCCCGAGCCTGCCTGCCGTCCTGTACCTGCCTGACTCTGACCTGATCACGAACCTCTGCCTGTCCTCGACCTGCCCTTTGCCTGMCACCGTGTTTGCCTGGGTCAAATCCTGAGTCGTAATAGAGTAATCATAACAGAGTTGCCACCAATGGTTCCCTTTGCGAAGCTTGTGTTGTGACGTGACTTTCAATAATCTGATGACTTATGTATCGAATMAACTAACAWTATTTAATTGTTTCTCCATTAAATTAATCATGTAACTATGAACTTAATTTGGGGCACCACGGAATACGTTTTTTAACGAGTTACCATCTCCCGAATTAAACTCATGATATACATATATATAAGATATATCGATAACAGTCATTTATTAAAAACTTTTTAGGGACAAGCCGACAACATCCGGTGAAACTGGGGGGCGCGCAATTCAAATAAATAACATAATATAAACATTTCCAATGAACATTACAAGTGTCTTATATCCCTTTAAAATCTTAACCTTCTTGTTCATCTAAACTGCGTGGTCCCAGTTTTCAAAAAGGCTTCCACGGCAAACCGCATACCATGCAAATTGTCCTGAGGCTCGGCACCCCCACCATCAACATATTTTTCACCAGCACAAGCTTCACAAAATTAGAAAATAGCGATTAAATAAATCACTTTCTTCTTTCGATAGATCTTCCTCTGTTTTGCAATCCCAAGGGTCCCCAGCTTCAACAGTAAATGGTCCTTTTGTTAGATAAAATCCTTCTTTAAGATCCCAAAAAGTTAGTTTAGTTGGAGCCATCAATTTCAGTAATCCACTTCGTGTCAACCTGCAGAACAATGCATCCCAAAAAGCTACCGCTAACTTGTCCAAACAAGTCAAACAACAGTTTCTATTTAATCTCAAGGTAACTCTTAAAATTCGTAAGCGTACCGCCCTCTCCCCTCGCTCAATTCGAAAGACTGATTTTGTCCAGTGGTCTCCTAACAAAAATCTAAATACCTTGTTTCCAGTTTTTTCAAAAAGAAGCCTGAAACCTTGACATAAAGACTGTTGTCATCCAGTGGAAGCCATAGGAATGCAATCTGGGAGACGGATTTGCATCGAAACAATAGGTTTCCATAATGAAGAGCCTGGGAGCTCCAAAACAATATTCTGGTTATAGTCTCAGGCATTAAATATTTTAAAAAGTTTTTAGAAACTTCAAAGTGTTTTATATCCATTGTCACCAATTTATGCATATCTTGCTTCTGGGCCTGATAACAGGCAGTTTACTTTGGGACACGTCAGTCAGGCGGAAATTCAGGAAACTAGACCCTATCAGAGTTAGTTTATCTGTTTAACGAGCGTTCATCCCTCCTCTTCATCGAAGAAGGAGGAGCAGGGATTGAACCAAAATGCAGCGTCTTGTTTTGACATAAATTTAATTAAAAGTAAAGATGAAAACACGAACTTCAACTATAAACTAACAAAACTAACAAACGGAGTAGCAGACCTGGACGACGAACTTACATAAACACGCAGAAACTCACGAACAGGAACAGACTACATCAAACGAATGAACAGCCAAAACAGTCCCGTGTGGTGCACATACACAGCACAACAGACACAGGAGAAAATCACCCACAAAACAAACAGTGAGAACAACCTATACCTAAATGACTCTCAATGCAGAGGAATGCCAATCACCCTGCCTCTAATTGAGAGCCATACCAGGCAACCCTTTAACCCCCAACTAGAAACACAACAATAGAAATGCCACTTTCTTCCGCTCGCACGCCTGACCAATAAACACATACAAAAAACAAGAGAAAACAGTCAAGGAACGTGACATTATCTCAATATCCGGTCTGCATACTCTGAACATTGCAGACTTGTTGAATCTGCAAGACCCCAAGCTTTTATGATTATTCAGTTCCTACAACAAAATTATTTCATTATTTTTTTCCGGGTAGATAGTCCAAAGTTCTAGGATCCTTTTTACCATGCAACAGTTGCATCCTGTTCAAATGGTCTGGTCTAGATGAGTTTATTCTCTTCACCTCATTTTGAGTTCAGTGTTCCAACCATTTCAACGTGTACCACAGCTGCACGCTTTCTGGTTTGGGAGTTTCAACCATTTTAATGCTCAACTCACAGTTTCACGTCTGGCATTTTAATTTTAGTGAATCTTATTACAGTTTTTCCAACATGCTTAACACCACAAATCTTTTCATGTCACACGATTTTTTAAACCTCTGCAACCTCAAAGTGCAAAAACTACACACCAAATATCCAAAACGATAAGCTATTTCTCAGCCTTTGACTCAGTGTCAATTTGCATTTTAAAACACTTTTTTCAAAACACTACGACGAATCTCTACCCTAATCACAAAAATCGAACAGGAAGTGACTGCTTTCCTTTCCAAACACAACCAATCAAAAGCTACACTCATTCACCAGGTTCACCACAAACACACTCCCTCACATGTGCAAACACTATAGCTAACTGTCACTAAACCTCAATCACTGATTTATCTGTAGTATAGAGCCTATAAATATGTCAACCGGTCAGATTACCTGTTTTGAACAATGGAATGCCAACAACGACAAGAGAGCAAGAGGAGTAGGAGGGAGAGGAAGAGGAAAAGAAGGACAAAGAAGAGATAGGGAGAGCCATCTCTGAATGAGATTAGGGCAACCACTTGTTGATCATGTGATCAACACAGTTGATCCATGAGAGAGGCTGGACTGAGAGTCCCAGCCCAACTGAGTCGATTACAGTGGCGTCCATAATTCGAAACCTTCAAAATGAGAACAGGTATGCCAACTATCTAATGCACTATTTAGCATCTACATGTAATGTACTGATAAAATACGTTGAGCCTGCATAGTATTGCATAAACATTTGTGACTCTAAGCCAGTCCATTACTGCAACTGCATTGAAGAATGAGGTTTGGTTATCATGACTATACTAAATTTTTTTGTACATGTTTACCGTGTCCTATGCTGAACACATGACTCGTGTTTGATGTTGAAACAGAGTGGAAAGCAAAAGACATCAATGAGAACGACGGACGCTTGTTTACAGATGTACAAGAGACTGCAATTATAAATAAGCGGTTTTGTCTCTATACTAATGCAATTAGATTCGGAGAATAAGAGAGCATATCTTGAATAATGACACCATATTTAACACACATCTATGCTGTAAGCCTGTTGACCATACAACGCATCTTCAACGGCAACC
>NC_036852.1:12253800-12258687 GCF_002910315.2 Salvelinus sp. IW2-2015
GGGGAATGAACCCACAACCCTGGCGTTGCAAGCGCCATGCTCTACCAACTGAGCCACACGGGACCATGTGGCTGGTACTTCAGACATACCATATTTACTCATCTGTATATCCTTTTGTCTGTTACAGAGAGTATTGGAGCTGGATGCCCATGTAATTCGCCATKAATTTATTTATGTGGATGAGGTTGTCTTCAACCTCACCAAAACCAGGCGCCGCGGAAGAAATGTAATAGGACAGAGGGCAATTACCAATGTCCCTGGACAGCGTGGGGGTAATACAGTATAACTATGTGTGCTGCCATCACTCAAAACGGGGTCCTCCATCACAATGCCACACTGGGTCCGTAAAGCACCGGCCATATGTTTACTTTTCTGGATGCAATTTACACAATGCTTGTCCCTGATCCAGATCAGGAGCCTGCTAGATTTGTGGTTTTATGGGACAATGTTAGTTTTCACCGGGCTGTTCTGGTCCAAAACTGGTTTGCCACCCATCCACAATTTGTAGTTTTGTACCTACCCCCATATTCACCTTTTCTAGTGATACTTCCCTCGATGTTTGGCAAGAGAAAACGTATTTTCTGATGTGGACGAAGTTTTGTGGCCAGACCCAGGCCGGAGAAGAGATGAAGCGTAGCTTAGCACTGGTGACTGCCCCCCCCCTACCAATTCCTGGACTGCCCCTCCGGGACCCCACACACACAATTGTGTTCTTTACTGTATTCTAAAGAATATACTTTTGGTTAACATATGTTTATGGTTTTGTTGTATGCTACTGTATACAACAGTAATGTTTGGCCTAATAAATATTTTCTGTTTCTACATTGCATTGGTGTTTACAGTGTACTTGTTACCCCTCTCAGCAGATTACTTTCAGTGTAGAACATTGTATTGAAATGTAGATATAAGCCTATGAAAGACCAAAGAGCTTTAGATTTACATGGTATATCCAAAAATGTACTATTATGAAAGCAGTGTTTGCCATTTGATGCAAATGCTTCATTCTGACATGTGTTTATGGCATTTTGAATGCAGTGTTACATTTTGAAGGAGATGTGAGGCATTTTGCATTTTGTGTGTGCAGTTTTGGGAATTGTGTGTAGAGTTTTGAAAAAAGGAGACAGTTTTGAAAATGTTGTTTAAGCAGTTGGAAAAAACTGTAAGTACTCTGGTCAAAAAGAGTGGCTCTATCACACTGACACGCATTCCTACTTAGCGGTGTGGACACTATCCTAAGGTGATAACTACATGATACGTCTACAGCTGTAGGGCACTAACTTCAGACAGTCTACAGGGATGACCTATGGACCTCAGGAGATAAACTAGTGAGTGATATAGTTGTAGAGTCAAAGGCCTCAGGGTAAATGTTCTACYTTACCAAGGCTGGTATTTTGCTCTGACCCTTAAGTGATCCTAGCATAAATCCTCATTAAATGTTCTGTTGTACATGTGCGTCTATGCTTACACAAGCGCACATGCCAAGGGAAAGAAAACCAAGTATCCTAGCAGGCCAAGGGGACCTGTAGTGGTTTTACTACAAGTCAATGTGTCTTACACCATTGTATTGACGATAGGTATGAATGAGTCTATCTCATAGTAATGTTATCCACGGAGGAGCTAACGTCACGACGGAAGTACTCTATAAGCACTGAAACCAGTCATAAGCGGTGTGATCATGGTTCATGACTTCTAATAACTTTCCTCTTGATTGGAGGGTTCTATTTATTAGAGGCATGTGTGTTAACCATCAGAAAAGTGTTWTGTAAGAATCCCTTACACGTGTTGTTACACGTGAGTGACTATTACCTCCTGTCGCTGTTATCAATGGAAACTCTAAATGTTAGGTCTCTAACCTTCTTACTGATTGTTGCTGGACTGACTGTTGCTGGCAATGGTACTCGTACCCAAGGAGACCAGCTACCCTACCAGTTAGTTCCAAAATGTTATCCTACAGGAACACATGATTAGAGCATTTTACTAGTTGCATTGTAGTTGAGAATACACATGGCAAGGAATGATTATTGTTACCATTTGTTTTTGCAGGTGGAAAGCCCAAATGTACTTCTTTTACGACCAGTGTGGTGCACCTCAGTGATATCTCAGATGTATTCTAAGGTTATCCCGGTCGAGGGGCTTATCCGCTCCCCTCTGTTCTCGTGGGGAAGTTTACAACTAGATTTGTTTCCTGCTCGGGCGGCCTCGTACAGTGTTGCACGTAGTCTCAAGAGAAGTTAATCTCAGCTACAGTCTCGCATGACTTCAAAGAGGAGGGAAGTTGCTCATTCACAGAGACTGCTGGCGTCAAAATCATGAAAAGAATGGCCAATCAGGTTTGCTGATTGAATGCGACGAGATATCGTAATATCTACTTTGGTTAGATTCTGCCCAAAGTGGTTCCAAAACGTATTTTTCCCAAGGGGTTCTGTCGACAGAGATCCCTTGTTTATGACTGTGTTGCAGATAGCGTTTGGAGAAGACAGTGTGGTCAGTGGAGACGGCACGGTTACCTGTGACATCGATTAGTGGGATCAAGATCCATCAAGTCTGCTCCGAGCAGCAGTGGTACAGTTTTGAGGCTGGTAACATACACGGGGTGAATAAGCGATACGTCTTGGAAGTGTAGTTTCAAAATGAGTCGCAATGTGAGAGGCGAGGTAGTCTGAGTTAMCCTCAAAGTTTAATGTTGTATCGTTCCGTTTTTAACACACGTTTAGCTGGGTTCAAAGCCCTTTTGARATCATTGAACAAGATGAGAGATGAGCGACATTGCCGAATCAATTAGTGCATCACAGGTTAAGCAGTCCTCCAGGACTGTTTCCAGGTATGGGCTTTTGGAATTGCGTTTTGTGGTCGTATTCCCCACAAAGTGGAGTGGTTGTTCGCAATGACGTGATGTGTCATCTTTGTTTATGGTNCAAGAGAAGTTAATCTCAGCTACAGTCTCGCATGACTTCAAAGAGGAGGGAAGTTGCTCATTCACAGAGACTGCTGGCGTCAAAATCATGAAAAGAATGGCCAATCAGGTTTGCTGATTGAATGCGACGAGATATCGTAATATCTACTTTGGTTAGATTCTGCCCAAAGTGGTTCCAAAACGTATTTTTCCCAAGGGGTTCTGTCGACAGAGATCCCTTGTTTATGACTGTGTTGCAGATAGCGTTTGGAGAAGACAGTGTGGTCAGTGGAGACGGCACGGTTACCTGTGACATCGATTAGTGGGATCAAGATCCATCAAGTCTGCTCCGAGCAGCAGTGGTACAGTTTTGAGGCTGGTAACATACACGGGGTGAATAAGCGATACGTCTTGGAAGTGTAGTTTCAAAATGAGTCGCAATGTGAGAGGCGAGGTAGTCTGAGTTAMCCTCAAAGTTTAATGTTGTATCGTTCCGTTTTTAACACACGTTTAGCTGGGTTCAAAGCCCTTTTGARATCATTGAACAAGATGAGAGATGAGCGACATTGCCGAATCAATTAGTGCATCACAGGTTAAGCAGTCCTCCAGGACTGTTTCCAGGTATGGGCTTTTGGAATTGCRTTTTGTGGTCGTATTCCCCACAAAGTGGAGTGGTTGTTCGCAATGACGTGATGTGTCATCTKTGTTTATGGTGAAGACAGATAGACTATTTGGGGTTTGAGTGGAATTGGCTATTGTGATGTTTTTTACCTTTTTTTTTACATTTTGGGTTTTGCCATCGTTGGAAGCTGCAAAAACAATTTTGATCTTTTATTTAAAAAAAATCACCTTTATTTAACCAGGTAGGCCAGCTGAGAACACGTTCTCATTTACAACTGCGACCAGGCCAAGATAAAGTAGTGCAACAAAAACAACAACACAGAGTTACACATGRGATAAACAAACAAAATTRATAATGACCGAATCTACTCTCTCCTGAAACGCGAGAGACAGAAATAGTACTACGTTTTGGCCGAACAAGTCTATTTCTCAGAATACCTAAATCGGCCGGCCCATATGTCCTGGATTGTAGGCATTCAGTAATTCACCCTACACTTCATCAGATAAACAACACCGGAGGCAACCTCTAGTATCTTGTTCAAATGGAAACACACACACCCAACAACACATCTTGCTACGGCTCTAATGGTTCATAACGTAATCTGCTACACAATTCATRAAGACTGAATTCAACAGTGAGGCCTAATTTTGTTTTAGGCTCCAATATGTCGAGACGTGACTTTCATTAATCTGATGACCRTTATGTATCGAATCAACTATGTTTCATTGTTACTCGATTAAATTAATCATGTAACAATKAACTAATTAGGAATTTGGKGCACCATGGAAGAAGTTGTTTAATGAGTTACATCCTCCCGTTGTAACGAACGTCTGCGGGAGAAGGAGAAGAGGACCAAGGTGCAGCGTGGTAAGTGTTCATATTTTAATCAATCAACTGAACAAAACAACAAAAACGACAAACGAACAGTTCTGTAAGGTGACGACACACGAAACAGAAAACAACTACYCACAAACACAGGTGGGAACAGGCTACCTAAGTATGGTTCTCAATCAGAGACAACGATTGACAGCTGCCTCTGATTGGGAACCATACCAGGCCAAACACAGAAATAKAAAAACCTAGAACAAAACATAGAATGCCCACCCCAACTCACGCCCTGACCAAACCAAAAAGGAGACATAAAAAAGGAACTAAGGTCAGAACGTGACACCCGTATTAAACTCAAGATGATATATATAAGATATATCGATAACTGTAATTTACTAATCTTTACCTCATATCAGTGTCATTCTAAATATTGCAGACTTCTTGAATCCGCAAGAACCCCATCCTTTTCTGATTATTCTGTTCTACACAAATTGATTGAATTATTTATTTACTAACTAACTAAATAATAACACAGAATACACAT
>NC_036852.1:12259642-12262788 GCF_002910315.2 Salvelinus sp. IW2-2015
ATATCTCTCATTTCCCCACCCCCTTTTCCATCACTGTTTAATAAGCCGTATCTTGTCAGTCCACTAGGGACTTTTGTCTCATGTAATGTGTATGTCGTATCGTGTTTGTTCCAGCGGTTGTGTGTGGCGAAGTCGCAAGAAGTCAATTGCAGGACCCAGTGTGTTTGAGCGAAACCCAAAACGTTTACCTCAAAATACAGCCAATAATTCCACAAATGGAATAATTACAAACACAGCAAGAAAATACCACAACCACTTAACGTAACAAACAATCACGGACAACAGAAATGAAAGCCCGAGAGTTAATAAGGGAACATACTAGGGGAATAGAAACGCAGGTGTGTAAAATTACAGACAAAACAACTGAACCAGAAAAATTGGATCGGTGGTGACAGAAAAGCCGGTGACGTCGGACCGCCGAACACCACCCGAACAAGGAGAAGGGCCGACTTCGGCGGAAGTCGTGACATGTGGGTTGCTCCCGACGCCACTTGAGTACATTCCAGCATCCACAGAGAGGCTCTTGCTGCCAAGGGAATGCCTGACAGCTTGAAAGATGTTTTGGACACTACAGTGTAAATGGTCAACTTTGTTAAAGCAAGKCCCCTAAACTCTTGTGTATTTTCTGCATTATGTAATGATATGGACAGCGACCAGGTAACGTTTTTACAACAAACAGAAGTGCGCTGGTTAATAAGGGGCAAAGTATTGACATGTTTTTTTAACCCTTGTGTAGTCTTAACATTCTGTATACTTCCCTTGTCTTAAGGGTCACAAATGACCCGCCTTCACTAAACCCCTAAAACAAAGSAGCTTAATTGAAATCATGGTGATCTTCCTCTTCAGGAGCTGCTTGCTGAGTTCATAAGAGGGGAAGAAATTATCAAACGTGACATTGTGCCCCCTCAGACCATCTGTCACATCAAGCACAACCCGCATCCCCTGGTTCTTCTCTGAGCCTCCACTGGTCGGCTTCCCTGTTTAAACTTGCATCTTCCAAGCGTAGCTGGATTGTGCGTCACAGGCCACCCATATCTTGTTGCCATACTTTGCTGGCTTGCCGGGCAAATACTGCCAGAGAGGACAGTGACCTTTTGACAAAAGAGATTACTATCAGTAATTAGTATCAGTGTCACAGAAAACAATCATATAAATCAATGATATTACAGCAATACATAATACATTTAACAGTGAAAATCACTTACATTACTGATATGAAAATAAAAAATGTACCTCTGAATGGAACCAGTTGCTCATCCACTGTTACTTCAGGCCCAGGGTTGTAGAGGTATGGCAGACGCTCCACCCACTTCTCCCAGACCTCTCTTATGGCCGCCAGTTTGTCTCTCACAYGTCTTGCAGGTCTCGACTCATGGTTATGAAATCATAGCATTCTTGAGAAAGTGTGGAAGACTTTCAGTGGCATCGTGGCATGGAAWATCGCCTTCCACTCTGCATCCCAGAGACTACCTGTAGCCTTGCCCTGGGACCTATACACACCTGCTAAGATTAGCAGTCCTATGTAAGCACGCAGGTCAACCTCACCCATCCTTTTTCAGTTGTCTCCATATTTACGGAAACCCCCCTAAATTTGTCATCTCTGGGATGATTTTTTCGAAGGCTGCTGTGATGAACATGTAGAATGTTGAGGTGATGTCCTAGGCATGGGCAACTGTATGTCTTGTGGGCCCTGGGGTCATTTGTATGACATTTTGTCCTGCCATTCTGCCCTGGTTGTCAAATGGTGACAAGGACCATGTTATTTTGCTGTTCTTTGACAAAAATGTCTCTCYTTCAGCTTGCAGKATTTCTTCTTCATCTGAAGATGATGCATCGTACTCTGGGTTGTATTCTTCCCCGTCTTCTTCTTCAAATACATCCTCCTCTTCTAAATCATYGTTCTCTTGTTCCTCCTGGACATGTGAAAAAATCTGATCTACGACCTGTTGGGCACTGAAACGTGCACTCATGGCTTTAGCAAAGAGAGAACTGGAAATTTGTATTTATTTTTTTATCTTTATTTCACCTTTATTTAACCAGGTAGGCAAGTGAGAACAAGTTCTCATTTACAATTGCGACCTGGCAAATAAAAGCAAAGCAGTTCGACACATACAACAACACAGAGTTACACATGAGTAAACAAACATACAGTCAATATACAGTAGAAAAATAAGTCTATATACAATGTGAGCAAGTGAGGTGAGATAAGGAGGTAAAGGCAAAACAAAAGGCCATGGTGCGAAGAGCTAAATACAATATAGCAAGTAAACACTGGAATGGTAGAGTTGTAGTGAAGAATGTGCATAAAGTAGAGATAGAAATAATGGGGTGCAAAGGAGCAAAATAAATAATACAGTAGGGGGAGAGTAGTGTTTGGGCTAAATTATAGATGGCTATGTACAGGTGCAGTAATCTGTGAGCTGCTCTGACAGCTGTGCTTAAAGCTGTGAGGGAGATAAGTATTTTCAGTTTCAGAGATTTTTGTAGTTCATTCCAGTCATTGGCAGCAGAGAACTGGAGGAGAGGCGGCCAAAGGAAAGAATTGGTTTTGGGGATGACCAGAGGAGATATACCTGCTGGAGTGTGTGCTACAGGTGGGTGCTGCTATGGTGACCAGCGAGCTGAGATAAGGGGGGACTTATACCTAGCAGGGTCCCTATGTAATGACCTGGAGCCAGTGGGTTGGCGACGGAGTATGAAGCGAGGGCCAGCCACAAGAAGCGTACAGGTCACAGTGGTGGGTAGTATATAGGCTTTGGTGACAAACGGTTGGCACTGTAAATAGACTGCATCCAATTTATTGAGTAGGTATTGGAGTCGATTTTGGTAAATGACATCGCCGAAAGTCGAGCATCGGTAGGATGGTCATCGGTAGGATGGCAGCATGAGTGAAGATGCTTTTGTTGCGAAATAGGAAGCCAATTCTAGATTTACCTTTGTATTGGAGATGTTTGATGTGAGTCTGGAAGAGAGTTTACAGTCTAACCAGACACCTAAGTATTTGTACGTTGTCCACATACTCCAAGTCAAGAACCGTCCAGATAGTGATGTTGGACGGGCGGGCAGGTGCAGCAGCGATTGGTTGAAGAGATGCATTTAGTTTTCCTTGTCTTTAAGAGCAGTTGGAGGCCACGGAAGGAGAGTTT
>NC_036852.1:12267733-12346184 GCF_002910315.2 Salvelinus sp. IW2-2015
GTATGGCATTTTTAGCTCGAGATGCAAGCTTATGTTCAAGTGTTTTACCATCTACATTCTCTACGCTACTCTCCTCTTGTGAGGAAGTACCTGCCTCTGGATCAGTGTTTAATGGCTGGTCAATTTCATTTGACACATCTTCAGTTTTCCCCTGTTTTAAAAATATTTGTATTTATTTAACCCCTCCACCACCCCCCCTCTTCGGATGACAAACCCTCAGCCACTCTCATCCCATCCCACCTATCACCATAGAACACCCTAGTTTGGTTTCCATGTGCCATATATATTTTAAATGTGCTGTGATTATTTACAAAAATGTTTAATCTTTCTAATCGTATACTATYCACAGATTGTGAGCTGAAGATGAAAAACTTTCCTACGAGTATTYGTGTTCAATAGAACCAACTAAAATCATTCAATTATTTAATACAAAATAAATTTTACCAGAATCAAGGTTTCATAATTATTGGCACTCCTCATTTAGTTCTTAGTGCAACCACCTCTGGCATGGATAACAGCATGGAGTCTTTTCCTGTAATGTTTGACAAAGTTAAGGAACAGATTTGGAGGGATTTTGGACCATTCCTCTATGCAGATCCTTTCAAGATCCTTCACATTTTTGGGTTTGCGCTTATCAACTGCCCTCTTCCATTCCGCCCACATGTTTTCTATTGGATTGAAGCCCGGCGACTGAGATGGCCATGGCAGAACATTGATTTTGTTGTCACAGAACCATTTCTGTGTGGATCTTGAGGTATGTTTCGGGTCATTGTCTTGTTGGAAAGTCCACCTACGGCCAAGTCCCAGCCTTCTGGCAGAGGCAATCAGATTGTCAGCCAAATTTRCCTGATACTTGGTAGAATTCATTATGCCATCAATCTTAACCAGTGCCCTTGGACCTCTGGAATTAAAACAGCCCCAAAACATCACTGAGCACCCTCCATATTTCACCGTGGGTATGCGGTGCCTCTCCTTGTATGCAAGCTCATCACTAACCTCATCACCCAAAGCGTAAGGAACCTGGGACTAAACACCTCCCTCTGCAACTTGATCCTGGACTTCCTGACGTCGCCCCAGGTGGTGAGGGTAGGTAATAACACATCTGCCACACTGATCCTCAACACTGGCGCTCCCCAGGGGTGCGTGCTCAGTCCCCTCCTGTACTCCCTGTTCACCCACGACTGCATTGCCTGGCACGAGTCCAACACCATCATTAAGTTTGCAGACGACACAACAGTGGTAGGCCTGATCACCGGCAACGACGAGACAGCCTATGGGGAGGAGGTCAGAGACCTGGCCGGGTGGTGCCAGAATAACAACCTATCCCTCAGCGTAACCAAGACTAAGGAGATGATTGTGGACTACAGGAAAAGGAGCACCGAGCACGTCCCCATTCTCATCGACATGGCTGTAGTGGAGCAGGTTGAGAGCTTCAAATTCCTTGTTGTCCACATCAACAACAAACTAGAATGGTCCAAACACCACCAGACAGTCGTGAAGAGAACGACAAAGCCTATTCCCCCTCAGCAAACTAAAAAGATTTGGCATGGGTCCTGAGATCCTCAAAAGGGTCTACAGCTGCAACATCGACCGCATCCTGACCGGTTGCATCACTGCCTGGTACGGCAATGCTCGGCCTCTGACCGCAAGGCACTTCAGAGGGTAGTGCGTACGGCCCAATACATCACTGGGGCAAAGCTGCCTGCCATCCAGGACCTCTACACCAGGCGGTGTCAGAGGAAGGCCCAAAAAATTGTCAAAAACCCCAGCCACCCCAGTCATAGACTGTTGTCTCTACTACCGCATGGCAAGCGGTACCGGAGTGCCAAGTCTGGACAAAAAGGCTTCTTAACAGTTTTTACCCCCAAGCCAATGGTTACCCGGACTATTTACATTGTGTGCCACCCCCAATCCCTCTTTTAGGCTGCTGCTACTCTCTGTTTATCCTATATTCATAGTCACTTTAACCATACATCCATGTACATACTACCTCAATTGGCCCGACAACCAGTGCTCCCGCACATTGGGCTAACTGGGTTACTGCATTGTGTCCCACCTCCCGCCAACCCCTTCTTTTTCGCTACTGCTACTCTCTGTTCATCATATATGCATAGTCACTTTAACCATACCTACATGTACATTCTACCTCAATAAGCCTGACTAACCGGTGTCTGTATACAGTATAGCCTTGCTACTCTTATTTTTCACATTTATTTTTACCGTTGTTTTATTTCTTTTACTTACCTACACACACCTTTTTTTTCTCACTTGGTTAGAGCCTTAAGTAAGCATTTCACTGTAAGGTTGTATTCGTGGTCTTTCATGGTGTTGGATGACAAAGGGATATTCATGTGTGTTACCTAATTTTATACCCTAGTGAAACAGGAAGTGATGTAATGGCTCAATATAGTTCCTTAAGACTTAGATAAACTTAAATACGTGGAATTTAATATGTGGTTTAATTGTGGTAGATGTTATTTACAATCATCTTTAAGGGTGCCATTAATTGGAAACCTTGATTTGGAGGACATAGATTTTTAATTAAATCAATTTGTTGGTTTAAACATTAATAAAGTACAGTATTTCTCACATGTTGGTATTTTGATTTTATCTCTAAATTATATTGTTTATATTGTTAAGCATTGTTTGTGCATTGCCAGTCAGGGGTGCCAGTAATTTTGGAGCCCACTGTACTTTGCAACCTGTATGGCACAGCTGTCAACATTTTTGTCCTCAGATGAAACTGGTATATTTTTCTATTTATGCCAGTTTCCTTTCAGCCAATTTGTATCTTTAATATATGGCAGGAAAACAAGTTCCCTACCTTCTCCCTTTTCCACTTGCCTCCTCCATTTTTGTTATTGCTGCAATCAATTGGTTGTAGATTTAGATTGAGCAGATATTCCCATATATTTCGATAACTGCATATGTGACATAACTCCTCCATTTCTATTCATACTATCATTCATAAATATAATACAAGTTTCAACATTTTTTCCATAAAAGAATGTTTTTTTTTATTAATCAATATATTTGAGTTTAACCATAACATTTGTTGTAATATTTGTTGCTAGCCTTTCTGTGAGGGATGAAAAACAGCTTGTTAAAGAAAGGTTGATACTTTAAACAAAATTCAATTTTCAATTAGTCGGAAATGAGAAGTTGTAATCAGTTTTCTGCTGTTATTGATGTTCGAAAATCCTTAAGTGTGTGAGTTTTATGATTCCTACTTCTATGACAGAGGAAGATTGAAAGCTTGTTTGTTTTAAATTCACACGTTAAAAAGGGCACACWGTTTTTGGAGTTCTCAGATGGTGTCCAATGTGAGTGAATAATTTGCTTCCTTTGCAAGCACCTTTGAAATCACATCATTCTGGTATGCCATTCGAGAAAGGTGTGATTTCAATGTAGGTTTTGAAGGTACAGACACAATCAGCATAAAGACAGGGTCAGTTTGATCCTCTTCCATGCYGTATTCGACAGTGTTTCAGAAGGACCTCTTGATTGGAGTGAGAAAATTTGCCAAATTTATATTACATGTGTTTAGAATCATGCAAAAACAGAGCCTTAGGCCTTAGGCCTGTATTTTGTGTCGTGACTTTACTTTCATTAATCTGATGACTGTTATTCATCTAATTAACKAACTATGTTTATTTGTTACCCGATTAAATTGATCATGTAACAATTAACTCACTAGGATTTGGGGAACCACGAGAGAGGTTGTTTAAAGAGTTGCCATCTACCGAATTAAACTCTATAGGTCTTTACCTATCAAATCCATAAAACAGTCAACGTATTAATCWTTTGGAGTAAGAAATCATGAATGTATTTACATGTAAATGCCTTGGTTTTCCGGGTATCTCAAACGGAACCAAGAYTTCTTGAAAAGGGGTTTGGTAAGGCCCTTCCGCGGCACGCTTGTAATGTTCTGATTGTCCAAAAAGGGTTTCCACCCGTCTCTTCTACTGTTCTCCTCTGCCATCGCCCGGCATCCGGCGACCCGGCAGAGCTCACTCTGCTTCCACTCGCTATGGAAGACGATCCTTTGAAGATAGGGTAGCCAGCCGTATCAATGGTTCTCAGTGGGGTGATGAGAGTAGTAGAATAAAATGGTTTGAAGAGTAGTAGAATGGTACAACTTAAATGTTTATTTTAAAAAAAATACTTTACTTAGGACAGCTTATCAGCCATTCCAGTGATTGTCCAGGAGGTGATGTTATCGTCTCTACCTCATGTTGAGATTGAGTTCGAACCACTTCGGATGTGAGCTGCAGCTAAACGTCTCTCTGAGTATTCGAACACAGCTATTGTCTCTTTGCATGTACAGTTGATGTCAGAAGTTTACATACACTTAGGTTGGAGTAATTAAAACTCGTTTTTCAACCACTCCACAAATTTCTTGTTAACAAACTATAGTTTTGACAAGTCGGTGAGGACATCTACTTTGTGCATGAMACAATAAATTCTTCCAACAATTGTTTACAGACACATTATTTCACTTATAATTCACTGTATCACAATTCCAGTGGGTCAGAAGTGTAMATACACTAAGTGGACTGTRCCTTTAAACAGCTTGTAAAATTCCAGAAAATGATGTCATGACTTTGTCAAGAAGTYTCTGATAAGCTAATTGACATCATTTSAGTCAATTGGAGGTGTACCTGTGGATGTTTTTCAAGGCCTACCTTCAGACTCAGTGCCTATTTGCTTGACATCATGGGAAAATCTATARAAATCAGCTAAGASCTCAGAGTTTYTTTTTGTCTGGTTCATCCTTGGGAGCAATATCCAAACGCCTGAAGGTACCACATTCATCTGWACAAACAATAGGACACAAGCATAAACACCATGGGTGTCACGGATTTCTAGGAGTGGTGGGTGTAGAGTCAGGCGYAGAGAGCAATACTTCCAAATGAATGCGTTTTTTGCGCTTGGTCTAGCCAACAATCAGGCAATGMCCATAAATCAGGTATGTCTCCAACAACCAGGAAAAGAACATACAMCAAATTACGCAGGCGAAAAACAAYTTCACCACTGACAGTAAGGATAAGCCCGSACAAAAGCAGGCGGGCACTAGAAGTTTAAATAGACCATTGATGAACCAAAATAAGCAACAGGTGAAAACAATCAAGACAAAACCAACAGAAAAGAAAAAGGGATCGGTGGCAGCTAGTAGACCGGTGACGATGACCCCCGAGCTCCACCCGAACAGGGAGATGAGCCACCTTCGGTGGAAGTCGTGACAATGGGACAAGGCAGCCATCATACCGCTCAGGAAGGAGA
The DNA here is from genome assembly GCF_002910315.2 of Salvelinus sp. IW2-2015. Classification (NCBI taxonomy): domain Eukaryota; kingdom Metazoa; phylum Chordata; class Actinopteri; order Salmoniformes; family Salmonidae; genus Salvelinus; species Salvelinus sp. IW2-2015. The sequence goes on from NC_036852.1 coordinate 12,273,017, forward strand.
CGGGTTCTGTCTCCTAGAGATGAACGTACTTTGGTGCGAAAAGTGCAAATCAATCCCAGAATAACAGCAAAGGACCTTGTAAAGATGCTGGAGGAATCAGGTACAAAAGTATCTATATCCACAGTAAAACGAGTCCTATATCGACATAACCCGAAAGGCCACGCAGCAAGGAAGAAGCCACTGCTCTAAAACCACGATTAAAAAGCCAGACTACAGTTTGCAACTGCACATGGGGACAAAGATCATACTTTTTCGGGAAATGTCCTCTGATCTGATGAATTTTTTAAAAACCTTTTGGCAATAATGACCATCATTATGTTTGGAGAAAAAAGGGTGAGGCTTGCAAGCCAAAGTACACCATCCCAACCGTGAGGCATGGGATGGCAGCATCATGTTGTGAGGGTGCTTTGCTGCAGGAAGGACTGGTGCACTTCACAAAATAGATGACATCATGAGGCAGCAAAATTATGTGGATATATTGAAGCAACATCTCAAGGCATCAGTCAGGAAGTTAAAGCTTGGTCTCAAATGGGCCTTCCAAGTAGACAATGACCCCAAGCATACTTCCAATTGTCCCGGCAAAATGGCTTAAGGACAAAAGTCAAGGTATTGGAATGGCCATCACAAAGCCCTGACCCTACATCCCATAGAAAAATTGAGGGCAGAACTGAAAAAGTGTGTGTGAGCAAGGAGGCCTACAAACCTGACTCAGTTACACCAGCTCTGTCAGGAGGAATGGGCAAAATTCACCCAACTTATTGTGGGAAGCTTGTGGAAGGCTACCCGAAATGTTTGACCCAATTTAAACAATTTAAAGGCAATGCTACAAATACTAATTGAGGTGTATGTAAACTTCTGACCCACTGGGAATGTGATGAAAGATTTAAAAGCTGAAATACATTTTTCTCTGTACTATATTTCGACATTTCACATTCTTAAAATAAAGTGGTGATCTAACTGACCTAAGACAGGGAATTTTTGTCGGAAATAAATGTCAGAATTGTGAAAAACGTTGTGTATTTGGCTAATGTGTGTGTAAACTTCTGACTTCAACTGTAGCTACAACAAAGATGGGGAGGAAGTGAGACATCCTACTCCCTAATTGTTTTCTGTTTCAATCGAAGTCAATGAACTAAGTAGACCAGACCCCAGTGCTATTTCATTCGTGTCTATGGAGAGCCTGCCCTTAACTAGACCGGAACTGACCATTTTTCTCAGCGGTATTGACCATTTTTCTCAATGGTACTGTAGCTAGTTAGCTACTAGCAATTCCACAATTCAGAACGGGCTAGCTAGCGCAAACTATTACTTGCCACCACTCCAGACACACAAGCTAATGTTGTCAGTCAATAATATATGCAAATCCATGCTGTTCTGTATGAAATGTGCTTCAATGGCATCCCGTGCAAGTTAGTAAAGGGAAGCTCCTGGACAAATGATCAGGAAACCCAGTTTCAGAGAGCAGTGCAACAACCCAACATGAGCATTCAGAGATCTCAATGAGTTGAAAAGCCTCCTCTCGTAGTGAAAACTTGGGTGTGCACATTTAGCCAAAACACTAGGGAAAATGTTTGGCCAACTAGTTTTAACAGTTTAAACTAAACTTTTTTACATTTCTTGTCTGGTTTACTTACCAATTATTGTGTTCCAACGTTTTGCAAGTTGGCTTTATTGCAGTGTTAAAACACATACACATACAAACGCATTACACACATGCACAACCACACGGCACGCCCACACACACCCTCTCCAACATACTTCTCGCCCCCACACACCCTATCTAAACAACCTTCTCCTCACCCCCAATCCCACCCTCACTCTCTTGAGTGTGAGTCACTTCTCCCAGAGTCATCACACAGGCAGCTTTTATTCTCCAACAATGCAACGGGACTTCCTGTCTGTGCCCTACTGTCGGAGTACGCGGGGGGAAGAAAGGCGTCAGTATTGTCGCTTAGACAGGTTTGGTAATTACTTGCTTGTCCATTATGTCCATGTCTGACAGAGGCACACACTCTTCACCCACCAAACCCATTGGTGGGCTTGCCAAAAAGAAACAAAGACACAACATTCAAAGTTTGTGATCATTGTTGGAGATGAGGAGACAGGGTTCTTGAACCCTTCAGAGAATGGCTTGTAATGTCATCTAAACATAGCGTAGCGTATTCGGGAAAGCACAAAGAGGATACAGATTTGCTTCTTTCTGTATTTATTATCCATGATTTAAAATAGCATCTTGTGAGGCACTGGAGACACTTGACAGATACTTGGACGCGTTAAACTAAGTAATATACAGTGAGTGTACAAAACAGGAACACCTTCCTAATTTTGCGTTGCACCCTTTCTGCCTCAGAACAGCCTCAATTCATGGGGCATGGACTCTACAAGATGTCGAAGCTTCCACAGAGATTCTGGCCCATTCCCATAGTGTGTCAAGTTGGCTGATGTCCTTTGGGTGATGGACCATTCTTGATACACGGGAAACTGTTGAGCATGAAAATGAAAAACCCACCAGCATTGGCAGGTTACGAACCCAGCACTTACTACCATACCCTGTTCAAAGGCACTTAATAACTTTTCACCTGCAGTGGCAGGGCACATAAAGTGATTCTTGGTAGTCAAAAGAATCTACAGTTGAAACAAAGGTATACAGCTCGAACAATGGTTATGGGCTTCAAAAAAGAAGACAGCAGTTGAAATGCATTAAATTTCATGTTAGCATCCCAATCAATTAACACATTTATATACATCACAGGAAGACTTTAACTTCTAATTGGTCCCAACCCGGATCGGGAGCACCCCCACAGTAAAAAAGCTGACTGCATAGCCTAGCATAGCGTCACAAGTAAATACTAGCATCTAAATATCATTAAATCCAAAGTCCAAGACCAGATGAAAGATACACATCTTGTGAATCCAGCCATCATTTCTGATATTTTAAAATGTTTTACAGGGAGACACAATATGTAAATCTATTAGCTAACCACGATAGCAAAAGACACAACTTTTTTTTCCCACATTTTTTTTCCTGCATAGGTAGCTATCACAATTTCGACCAAATAAAGATATATATAGCCACAACAAAGAACAACTTGATATCAGATGACAGTCTGATAACATATTATTGTATAGCATATGTTTTTTTAGAAAAATGGTGAATTTCAGGTATAAATCACAGTTCTACATTGCAGCTGCAATCTGAAATAGTGCCGAAGCAGCCAGAATAATTACAGAGACCAACGTCAAATACCGAAATACTCATCATAAAACATTTCTGAAAAATACACAGCGTACAGCAAATGAAAGACCAACCTCTTGTGAATCCAGCCAATATTTCCGATTTTTTAAGTGTTTTACAGCGAAACACATTTAGCATTATATAGCTTACCACAATAGCCGGAAACACAAGCCTTTACCAGTAGCAAAGGTTAGCGATCGTAACAATCCAGCAAAGAATATATAATTTTTGACTAACCTTGATATACTTCATCAGATGACAGTCCTGTAACATCATATTACACAATGCATATAGGTTTTGTTCGAAATATGTGCATATTAGCAGCACAAATCGTGTTATACAATGTGATTAGTAGCAACAATTCAGGCAATCTGGGCCGGCGCCATTTGGAGAGGCACCTAATCTAATCGATAACTAATCGTAAACTTGACTAAAAAATACAGGTTGGACAGCAAATGAAAGACACATTAGTTCTTAATGCAACTGCTGTGTTAGATTTTTAAAATTAACGTTACTCGGACATACAGCGTTCGTTACAGCGAGACCATGCCTAAATCAAATGGCGGACTAATAATTTTACATCTTTCCACAGATATACGAATTAACATCATAAATAGCTCTTACTTTTGGATGATCTTCCATCAGAATCTTGGGCAAGTGGTCCTTTGTCCAGAACAATCGTCTTTTGGTTGAAAGATGTCCTCTACTCCTGTAGAAATTAGCTGCTAACGCCGATGTACCGGAGAGGTGCCCAACTCGTGATAACGCCTGACAAAGAAAATCGCAATAAACTGCTATAAACTGCTATAAGTCGGTTTAAATTAACTACCTTATGAAGTTTTTAAGACAAAAAACTAATTCAATCAGAGCCGGAGATATAGAACTGCTAAACCGAAAGCTTTTGAAGACGCCATGCCGGTTTCCCTCCTGCGTCAGGCGCCTCGTCGAAAAGGTCGGTACTTCCGTTCCAAGAGGTTTTATACTCCCCCAGATGGTGCTATCCGCTCCATTCAAAGTCTCACYGCTTACTGACATCTAGGGGAAGGCGTRTGCAGTGCATGTAGCCCCATAGCTTATAAGGGAATTTATAAACCGACCCTGGAACAGAGACCTCAATTTCAGAAATCTCACTTCTTGACAGGAAGTGAGCTGCAGAATGAGTTCTGTTTCACTCAGAGAAATAATTCAAACGGTTTTAGAAACTACAGAGTGTTTTCTATCCAATAGTAATAATAATATGCATATTGTACGAGCAAGAATTGAGTACGACGCAGTTTAATCTGGGAACGAAAAATCTTCAAAGTGTAAACAGCACCCCCTATTGAGAAAACACCGGATTGTCGGGCAATTTATTTAAAATAATGTTTATTAATTAATTTTTTTATTTTTTTTATAACATTCCACCCATGTTGCCATTAGAGGGTAATTTGTCTTGCCCATTCACCCTCTGAATGGCACAGATACACAATCCATGTCTCAATGATCTCAAAGCTTAAAAATCCTTCTTTAACCTGTCTTCTCCCCTTCATCTACACTGATTGAAGTGGATATAAAAAGTGACATCAAAAAGAGATCATAGCTTTCACCTGGATTCACCTGGTCAGTCTGTCATGGAAAGACCAAGTGTTCCTAATGTTTTTTAATTTCTGTATACATGCAGGGGAATATACACTACATGACAAAAGTATGTGGATATCTGCTCGTCGAACATCTCATTCCAAAATCATGGGCATTAATATGGAGTTGGTCCCCCCTTTGCTGCCATAACAGCCTCTACTCTTCCGGGACGGCTTTCCACTAGATGTTGGAACATTGCTGCAGGGACTTGCTTCTATTCAACCACACGAGCATTAGTGAGGTCAGGCACTGATGTTGGGCGATTAGGCCTGGCTCGCAGTTGGCGTTCCAATTCATCCCAAAGGTGTTTGATGGGGTTAAGTTCAGGGCTCTGTGCAGGCCAGTCAAGTTCTTCCACACCGATCTTGACAATCCATTGCTGTATGGACCTTGCTTTGTGCACGGAGGCATTGTCAGGCTGAAACAGGAAAGGGCCTTTCCCAAACTATTGCCACAAAGTTGGAAGCAYATAATCGTCTGGAATGTCATTGTATGCTGTAGCGTTAAGATTTCCCTTCACTGAAACTAAGGGGCCTAGCCCGAACCATGCTTGACATTGCAAATGGTGATTTTAGGCTTGTGTGCTGCTCAACTGCTCAACCATAGAAACCCATTTCATGAAGTTCCCAACGAACAGTTCTTGTTGCTTCGATAGGCACTTTGGAATTTGGTAGTGAGTATTGTAAACGAGGATAGACAATTGTGTTACGCGCTTCAGAACTTGGCAGTCAAGTTCTGTGAGCTTGTATGTCYTATCACTTCACGGCTGGTCTGTTGTTGCTCCTAGACGTTTCCACTTCACAATAACAACAGTTCTAGCGGGGCAGAATTTTAGGAACTGACTTTTTGGGAACTTTTTGGCATCCTATGACGGTGCCACGTTGAAAGTCACTGTGCTCAATTTTATACACCCATTTATTTATTTGACTATATCAATATGTATTTGTTGTAAATATTTTGGCAATTGTAAAAAAAGTGAATCGTTGGAAGAGTTTATTGAAATTAATTCCATTGTTGATAAGATTCCTTTTTCATTAATTAGGCTATTTTCTCTTTGAACCATATGGTCTAGCCAGTAGAAACTCAAGGGCAATATGGACAGAGATCTAAAAAAAACTATACAGTGCTTTGAAAAAGTATTTGCCCCCTTTCTAACTTTCTCTAATTCCCTAAGGGGGCAATTAGGAAGCATTTGGTTGGAGTCATTGCAGCTAAAGGTGGCACAACCAGTTATTCAGTGTAAGGGGTCAATTCCTTTTTTCACACAGGGGAATTGGGTGTTGCATAATTGATTTAATTAAATATGTAAAATAAGTATAATATTTTTGCTATTTGTTCACTCAGGTTCCCTTTATGTAATATTAGGTTTTGGTTGAAGATACATTCAGTATCAAAAAGATGCAAATAATATTTATACACTGTGGTGGGAAAGTAAGTGTAAATGACCAAAATTACCATAGATTACCTATAACTTTACCGAAGATTCATGTAACTTTGGTAAATTACCGGTAGCTTTGCAACCCTAGTTATTACACAGACTCCATCTATCCTACAGTATGATTGCCCAGAGAACCATCCATCATCTGAAACATATCCATGTCTGGACATATAACATGTTCAAACAATGCCTACTTTATCCTTTACCAATACTACCCATACTCTGATACACACGCACACAAACACACGCACACACACACACTGTACGCTCAGCTGGTTTTGGAGTGCTCAGACAGATGGTGCGGCGGAGCCTGAAGTAAGTAACACACAAAGCGATGTACTTGTCTCGCCCAATGAGTGAGCTCGTTTGGAACTGTCATCAGTAGACATATGATTTATTGCTCTGTCTGCTGCCTCTCTGAAATTGCAGCCAGCGATTCCACTGCAACAACACAACACCGGATTAAAAGACWAAATTAAACAACCTCCCTGCAATCTCTCTCTCTTTCTTTCTCTTTCTCTTTTGCTTTCTTTTTCATTCTCTTTCTCCCCTTCTCTCTCAAGTGTGAGTAAGTGGAAGGATTGGTAAAAGCCTGGATGTGTTTAAGTGCAGATGTTCTTTCAACTGACCAGCCAACTCCATAATGTAGCCATGCTACTGAAAAGGATGGTAACATATTTTTATATTTTTGCTTTAAATCTACCCTTTCCTTAAAATAGCTTGGTGGTCTTGCTTTAAAAAAAAATCCTGATAGGAATGAAGAGTTCATTTAAAAGCTTCTGCACTGAATGTGCTCTATCCTTTTTCAACATTCTGGACTCGAACTCTGCAGAAGGGAAAGAATTTCCTGATACATAAATTATAAAAGTGTGGCATTCTTTGAAAGTTCCGTTATTTAAGCAAGTTCCGTTATTTGAGAAGTCTGAAAAGACATCAGAAAGTTTGCAGAACCGCAATGGGGACTGCTCAACAGAACTTAAATATTTTTTCAAGAAACCTTGAGCACTATAGGGTATCAAAACTGAAATAGTCTATCTGATGCAAGTTTACACCTTAAAGGTAGACTCAGTAATATGACATTTCATTACACGGTGGGGATACATCTTGCTTACAGACATAAACAACACTCAAATCTGTAAAGACTGCTACTATTGGCTCTTGTCATTTGCGCCCTCTTGGCAGACTTGATTGTTCCTGTTTATGAGAGAGAGAGGGAAAGAGAGAGAGGGAGAGGTGGAGGAGGAAAGAGCATAACAAATCGATGTCCCAGATATAATGAGTTGGCAGATGGTGGTACAGTAGATGTAGACAAGCACAAATATCAAATACCACAGCTATGCCACAGAAAGTGAGTGGCAAGAGGATCTGAATGTGAATGTGATCGATGCGATCTAGCTCAAGAAGCCTTAATATGTGTTGATCAATGCCGATTGTGCCTCATCTGTACACAAGATCAAATCAAATCAATTGTTATTCGTCACATTATTCGTCACATACGAGCCCCTAACGGACAGGGCAGTTTTAAAAATTACAGATAAGAATAAGAGAAAATTAACAAGTCATTAAAGAGGAGCAGTAAAAATAACAATATATACAGGGGGGGTGCCGATACAGAGTCAATGTGCGGGGGCACCGGTTAGTTGAGGTAGTATGCACATGTAGGTAGAGTTAATTAAAGTGACTATGCATAGATGACAACAGAGCGTGGCAGTGGTGTGGAGAGGGGAGGGGGGGGGGGAAATGTGAATAGTCTGGGTAGCCACTTGACTAGATGTTCATGAGTCTAATGGCTTGGGGGTAAAAGCTGTTTAGAAGTCTCTTGAACCTATACTTGGTGCTCCGGTACTACTTGCCCTGCGGTAGCAGAGAGAACAGTCTATGACTAGGGTGGCTGGAGTCTTTGACAATTTTCAGGGCCTTCCTCTGACACCTTCTGGTATAGAGGTCCTGGATGTGTGTTGAGGTCCTGTGTTGAGGATCAGCGTGGCGGATGAGTTGTTGGCGCTTCTACCCTTACTACCTGGGGGCGGCCCGTCAGGAAGTCCAGGATCCAGTTGCAGAGGGAGGTGTTTAGTCCCAGGGTCCTTAGCTTATTGATGAGCTTTGAGGGCACTATGGTGTTGAACGCTGAGCTGTAGTCAATGATTAGCATTTTCACATAGGTGTTCCTTCTGTCCAGGTGGGAAAAGGGCAGTGTGGAGTGCAATAGAGACTGCATCATCTGTGGTTCTGTTGGGGTGGTATGCAAATTGGAGTGGGTCTAGGGTTTCTGGGAATGGTGTTCATGTGAGCCACGACCAGCCTTTCAAAGCACTTCATGGAAGGGATCTGCCACTGGTTCTCTCTTACTGTCAACACACCAGCATCATTATAACCGTTGAGCTGGGTTATAGTGAGCTGTAAGTGTGGTCAAAATGCAGGGCAGGGAATTTCAACCTTGACACTTGACCAGGGTTTTGCTGGATGGATTGTGAATAGGTTAAGATCATGCCAGAGTTCGAATTATACCGTGACGATCGAGAGGGTCTCTATTGGGTGCACTCGCTTATGGGCCTAATAATGAAGATGTCATTTAAGAGGAAAAAGTATTACCATTAATGTGGCATGAACAAAACCAGTCATGATGCTTTCATCTGATTGTCAAAAACATTATTGCAAAAAGTAGGCTGCTTGTGCATGTTCGTCCACTCCAAAACAATCCAAACAGTACAATGCATATACACTTGCGCCATTTTATGAATGGAAATAGGCTGTTTACAAAACACCAAAAAGTGCACTTGATGACAGTACAGTACAGGCCTACAGTACATTAATTGATGCGTCGTGCTGACAAATTGACATTTTTTGTAGCCTGGAAAATCGGGACACTAGAAATGGGTCTGAAACTGTCCCGTGAAAAACAGGATGGTCACCCTAACACACAGGTCAATTTACTAGACTAAGCTATGTACAATGTGTAGGCCTATTACCATGAACTGTAAATAGGCCTACCAGTAGCCACTGATGTAGTGGTAAAAAAAAAAAAAATGGTGTATAAACCCTGATTGCCGGTCGAGGTGAAAGAAGTCAGGCTTTTTTTTAGACCCTGTGGTTCCTGGATCTTGGAGATCTCAGAAAATGCACTGTAAGTGCAACAATGTCTATGTACCCTTTCACTATGTTTCGCTGTGAAAACATTTCTCATGGGCACACAAATCCCCCAAAATGTAGGACTATGCAATTGCAAAATTGAATGCTTCGAACTGAAAGAGTCAACTATAGGCCTACTGTCATTAATGTTGGATGGATTAAATACGCATTGGTGCCTAGCTGTGGGCTATTTGTCGAGTGATATTTGTCACCATCATCAGCTGATCCAGGAAAAAAAACGAATATTGATAGAAAATAAAAAAGCTAAATAAATGGTGTAGTTTTTCTGGCCACGGACAGCACAAAGAACACTAATACCCATGCGCACCTGAAAACAACGCAATGAGCGCTATAAACAACTGACTTACAAAAGCAAATGATAAATAAACAGATAAATCAAATTCATTGGAATAAAGTCATAGGCTATTTTTATCCAGGGTGCATTGGCAAACAAATGGCGAAAATTAGAAAGTACAAAGGAAAATCTACGCGTTTAATTTGGCCAGTTGAGGCCAAATCTAGCACTACTGAGTGGAAAGTGCAGTGGACAGGGAGACGTGTGTTCAGCCACATATAAATAAATGGTTTAAACCATGACAGAGAGGTGGGGGTGTTTGTTTCATTTTGGAAGCTTTTATTTTAATATGTACCACTATAAAACATGTTTACCACTGCATTTTAAACAAAATAGAATAGTGGTTAAATTAGCACTGTTTAGAACCCCCCCCCCCCCCCCCCACACACACACACACAAAGTTTGACTTTTGTCTCATTCAGGGGAGCTATGCCCCCCCCCCCCCCCCCCCGGCTCCCCTGGAATTCGCACCCTGGAACAGGCATCAGGTTAGTTTTGTGTGCCATTCGTGGGAGCAACATGAAGACCATTTCCATGTTTTACTCAGAAAACATTTGCCTGATACTTAAACCTATGCTTCCCCACTCCCTCTTGCTATATCCATTCAAGCTAAATGAATCTTACTGTGCTCTGCTTTGACTGACATGTGCATTGTACAATGGCAGAAGTTGTTCGACTGGAACAAATTGATGTGTGTCTAAGCGCTGTTATACTCTTTTGACCCATTTCTCACAATGCCTACCTATTTGACATTAATATAACGGCATTGGATGTAGAAGTGCATTAAACCAGCTTAACAATGGAGATAAGATTCCGACATTGATAAATGCAGCAGGCAGGCAAACTTCGATGTGCAGACAGAGAAAAGAGAGAGAGGAGAGGGCTTCTTTCCCTAATACGCCCTTTTCATATCTATTTGATGCCACTCTGTGTGAGATGGCTTTCCAGAGCAGGGAGCAGTTGGAACTTTCGACAACAGACAGACACACTGTGAAACCTAATTTCAGTGTGAGTGTTGTGTGTGTGTGTGTGTGTGTGTGTGTGTGGTGTGTGTGTGTGTGTGGGTGTGTGTGTGTGTGTGTGTGTGTGTGTGTGTGGTGTGTGTGTGTTGTGTTGTGTGTGTGTTGTGTGTGGTCTGTGAGTGTATGCTGTACAACGTCTGCGTGCATACGTGTGTGGGTGTGTGCGGTTGTGTGTGTGCATGTCGTGCTGCACATCAAGCACAGTCCTGGTAATCAGGCAGAAGGTGCATCAAACACAACCACAATCAGCCTGTTAGACCTTGCTGATGACATTTAAACTGCTGTTTTGTTCAAATTAGAAAGGGACCCTTTTATCTGACAATGTCATTGGTCTCCTCCTGAGGCTGCATGCGGCTCCTTCATTCGYCTCGCTAAAACATGCCGCAGCAGCCGTCAGAAGCCCCCGTCGGAAGGGATGGGTGTTACATCAGCCACAATCAGTAAGGTCATTATTAAAGGACTATTGGCGGATCACATTTTCGGTTTTATGGAAATGACCCTGGCCAACTCCCCAGTTGCTCTACTCAATTCCTTCATGTTTCGCTTACAAAGGTGCAGATATAAGTGAGTGTTCAGTCTGACTGCGACAGCGACCCCTCGAACTCTCCCAGTCTTGTTAAGATAACGGACGCTACTAATGACACTTCTAACCTGAGGTTGTTTAGATACCCAGACATGTGTGTATGTGTGTGTGTGTAATGTGATGAATACTTCCAGACTAAGAGTTTGTCTGCACCTCCATCGTTTCAGGGGAGGATTCTTAAGTAAATGGCTCTCCGTCACCATGAGCAAGAGGAACATTATTTTCTCTGTTTTGCTTTTTCATGATGCAAGTCTTAATTTTCACTGAGTCATTCATTGATGTCAATAGAGACAAAGACAAAATGTGACTGAGGTGGAAGTTAGATTTCATACCTACTGACAGTGCATTTGGAAAGTATTCAGACCCCTTGACTTTTTCCACATTTTGTTACGTTACCGCCTTATTCTAAAATGGATTACATAGTTTTTTTACCCACTTCAATCTATACACAATACCCATAATGACAAAGCAAAAACTGTTTTTAAATATATTTTTTWAATATTTATTTACATAACTATTCAGACCCTTTACTCAGTTCTTTTTTGAAGCACCTTTGGCAGCGATTGCAGCTTTGCGTCTTCTTGGGTATGACGCTACAAGCTTGGAACACCTGTATTTGGGGAGTTTCTCCCATTCTTCTCTGCAGATCCTCTCAAGTTCTGTCAGGTTGGATGGGGAGCATTGCTGCACAGCTATTTTCAGGTCTCTTCAGAGATGTTCGATCAGGGTTCAAGTCCGTGCTCTGGCAAGGYCACTCAAGGACATTCAGAGACTTGTCCCGCCACTCCTGCGTTGTCTTGGCTGCGTGCTTAGGGTCGTTGTCCTGTTGGAAGGTGAACCATTGCCTCAGTCTGAGTTCCAAGTAGCTCTGGAGCAGGTTTTCATCAAGGATCTCTCTGTACTATGCTTCATTCATCTTTCCCTCGATCCTGACTAGTCTCCCAGTCCCTGCCACTGAAAAAAATCCCCAMAGCATGATGCTGCCACCACCATACTTCACCGTAAGGATGGTGCCAGGTTTCCTCCAGACGTAGCTTCAGTCTGGCCAATTTGATGTGCTGCAGCTAAACTCTGCTCTTTTATCTTTAGTCATTTAAACAGTCAATTATAGAGCCAAATGCCAGGGATTAAGCCGTGCATGGAGAAACGAGATGAAGGATTTAGTTGTAACAGGTTGTTTTATGTTTTGTCTTAACTCCCTCAGACTTGATATGTGCTACCTCATTTCTTTCCACTCTAGCATCAAGGCCTGATTGGTGGAGTACAGCAGAGATGGTTGTCCTTCTCGAAGGTTCTCCCATCTCCACATAGGAACTCTGGAGGTCTTTCAGAGTGACCATCAGGTTCTTGGTCACCTCCTTGACCAAGGCCCTTCTCCCCAGATTGCTCAGTTTGGCAGGGCGGCCAGCTCTATGAAGAGTCTTGGTGGTTCCAAACTTCTTCCATTGAAGAATTTTTGAAGCCACTGTGTTCTTGGGGACCTTCAATGCTGCAGAAATGTTTTGGTACCCTTCCCCGGATCTGTGCCTCGACACAATCCTGTCTCAGAGCTCTACAGACAATTCCTTCGACCTCATGGCGTGATTTTTGCTCTGACATGCACTGTCAACTGTGGGACCTTATATAGACAGGTGTGTGTGCCTTTCCAAATCATGTCAAATCAATTCCATTTACCACAGGTGGACTCCAATCAAGTTGTAGAAACATCTCAAGGATGCTCAATAGAAACAGGATGCACATAGGCTCAATTTCATTCTCATAGCAAAGGGTCTGAATACTTATGTAAAAAAGGTATTTTTGTTTCTGCTTTGTCATTGTGGGGTATTGTGTGTAGATTGCTGAGAAAAATATATATTTAATCCATGTTAGAATAAGGCTGTAACGTAATAAAATGTGGGAAAAGTCAAGGGGTCTGAATACTTTCCGAATGCACTGTACACCTATGCACATCGTCACATATTTTTTAATCTCGCCTACCAGCCGGCTCTCTCTCTGTCGAGACGTATGGTTTCAGAACGCCTTGAATGGTAGACTTGAATGGCAGTCTGTGGCAGGAGCGGCAAAAACATCTGACAGGTTTTAATTGGCTGATCTCAAATAATGGGCTAAATAAGGAGGTGAGTTTTGGAATTCGGAATGTATGCATCTAAGGAATTGTTTTCACATATAAACTTTATTTGCCGAACTCAGAATCAATTGAGCTCTCCAAAAATAATATGGTCACCATGGTATTATTTTGATAGGTGATTTTTGTCATTTTTCAAAGTCCCAGCTAATAGAGCTGTTGCAGGCTTGCTCCCTTTCTTGCCTCAATGTTAACCACACTCCACTTTGAGGCACAGTGTTAGCAGGCACTATGTGCCAGAAATTCGAGCCTGGGGACAAGGTACCATATGATTGTTTTGGCGGCATTGTTTGTTTTTACAGTCAGCCGGAAATATACTCCATGTTATGATATTGTTTTATAAAAAATACAATTTGAGCCACTAAAGAGGGATATCCCTGTAAGAGATGGAATGATATAAACAGATGGAGAGGGCATTGCTCATTCTGGATGCAGTTTTCCTCCTGCAGTGTCTCAGAGGCATTTATACTGGTACATCCATTCCAGTCAGTCAGCACACAAACACTTAGCAGCATCCTGGACTACACTGAACTGGAGACTGACTATTTACCAGAGCAAATAGACAAACTAGACACACACACACACACACACACACACACACACACACACACACACACACACACACACACACACACACACACACACACACACACACACACACACACACACACAACACACACACCACACACACACACACACACACACACACACACACACACACACAGGCAGCAATAAAAGGGTTTTTCCATTATCAAGATAGTCCAGTAGATAAGCACTGCATTTTTTTCAATCATGTTTATCCCATGAACAATGTGTTCACTGTCCTAGCATGGGCAGAATGACAATGTCATTGAAGAAGTCAGTAGCTCCCTGAGTGACGGCTGTGATGTGTAGGGAGAGGAGTGGGATGACAGGGAGGAAGGGAGATAGGGAGAGCGAGAGAGGGGAGACAGAGACAGAATATGAATGAGAGAGGATATCTGACAATGTCTGGAGATTCCACAGCTTTGAATTTGAATTCCTAGGGTCAAATATATTCTCGAAGACACAATGAGGAAAACTAGAACATTTCAGTAACCCCAAAGGTTTTGGTTTGGAATCGCATAAGGCAACATTTTACTCACAGGTAGATTTGCTGAATCAAACTTGGAATGTAGAGGAACCACATCCAAAAGCTCTCACTGAGCTTGTTGAAATTTTTCTACCTGGACATTCCCGATTTTCGACAGTAACAAATAAACCTTGCAGTCAAGCCTTGATTGGATGACTGTCATTTTCCCTGATGGCTTCAAAGAACCTTGCAGCACATCCTGAAAATAGCATTATCCCTTTGCTTTCTCATGCTCAGATGTGTGTGCTTCATATTTTAATTAAACTGGCCCAGTAAGAGGATTATGACATGACGAGTGTGTCCTCGCTCAGATGCAGTTCAGTCTTCCTCCTGAACTCATTAATTAGAATTAGAGTTTACTGACGGGGATGTTTGGACAATGAGAAACATGGCTTTCAGTGTTTTGACTCATTCTAATATGGGGCGATGCCACCACCTCCTCTCTGGCTAGTTGAGGTGTCTCTGTTGGGTTCTGAAATGSGTCATTGTTTATTATAATGTGGACCATGCCTTGCCCTTCCCTATTTAACATCTTCAAATCAAAGTTTATTGGTCGCGTACACAGTTAAGCAGATGTTATAGTGGGTGCAGAGAAATTCTTGTTTCTAGCTCCTAACGTTGCAGTAAAATGTACACAAATAATCAAAAATTGAAATAAAACACAAGAAATCGTGAAATGTCAGAATGAATCCAATTTACAAACCAAATAGCACTGTAACAGTAATCCAAATGCAATCTATACGTACTGTATCTCGATCTGATGAATTTACACAAGCTATCTAAGAATGTTATGTACAGCAGTAGATAGTAGAGCTATGTCAAGAATCCAGTATATAAATAAATATGGGGTGTGTATAAACAGTATAACTAAATTGCAATGTACAGTAGGGTAAATATTTGAATGAGGTATATTGAGAATGCAGTATTTAAAGACATACTACAAAAACCATGGCAAAATGGATAGAACCAAAGTCTGGAATATAAATATATACTGTATGTATGTGAATGGTTTGTATAGACAGTATGGACAGTTAGTGAATAGAAAAGGTGTCTATAGCAGTAGTTATATAGGATGAGCCATGACCAGAATATAGTATATACAGTACATATAAATATGGAAAAACAGTATGTAAACATTATTGAAGTGACCAGTGTTCTTCACTTCACCTGGGGAGATTTGTGACCTCCAGCAACCTCTTCACTGAGCCCACTCTGACAGGAAGTAATTCATTGATGGAGAAACTGTGCCAGTAGGAAAAGGACAGAACGCCTTCTCACACTTCTCTCTCATCTTTTGTTTCTTTATCGTACTCTTTCTGACACGTCTCTCTGTCTTTCTCTCGCTATCTCTGTTCTCCTCTCATCCGCCTCATGCTTCTACTACACTTAACTACTTGTATCTCTTCACATAACCAAATTGTCTATCTTGGGCATGGGCGGATCTTATGATCAATGCCTCCGTTCACCCACTCTACATTTGTCCTCTATCCCACTCCTCCCCCTCCCTTCCTCCTGTCTCTTTTATTAACGTCTATGTCTCTCTCGCTATCTTTCTCTTGTTCGCTATCTGTCCCCCTGTCAGTCATCTTCTGGAGCCCCCGGGACATTTACCCACACAGGCCATTAGTTTACTTCACTCGTTTAGAATGAAAGAGCAGGATGGAGAGAGATTGGTCATCTCAAATTCAAGTGTAATTTGCCTCTCGGTTTGTGAAGGTGAACGAGTATTCTCTCACCTTTCTCCTCCAGCGCAGAGATGTTAAACGTACAATGTCACACGATTCACAGATTCACCGCTTTGAATGGAGAAGAGTCAGTTAAATCTGCTACTAACTGCCCCAGATACAGTGTGTATGAGTGCGTGTGTGTGTGCCTGTGCACTTGTGTGACTTTGTGCGTGTGTGTTTGTGTCTGAGATACATTGGTACTGTACAGTTCTACCGTTGCCATTCACATCGTGGCTCCGTAGTCGGTACACGCCCACACACACCATTCACACAAATGAATCAGATCCACAGCAGGCAGTGGAAAGGGTGAATATTTAGGAGAGAAGTATGATACTGTGTTATACACATGGCTTCACACAGTTTGAAATGATAAATGAGTTATTCAGAATGGCTTTAAAGGGGCAATCTGGGATTGATACATTCATTTGAGAACTTTCAAATAAATGAWGATTTGGTATGATTCCAGAAATTGATGTACCAATCCTAGACTACACCATTGAATGAGACTCATTTGAAATGGGACACTTAGAGAATTTTACATATTCGTACCAGTTACTTAGCCTCATAATTACCAGACTGATTACTGAAATGTAAGCTCATGAGAATTCTCGATGGTTGTATGAGGTGACCAGTTGCTAAGTACAGACTTAAGGAATGTCTTACTCCTCAAAATGAACTAGATCAGTATTGTTACAGCCTTAACACTGTGCTCCTTTTTCATATAATATTAATTGCATTCTTCTCATTTACACATGTTTACAATGACCTTTAAGTTACCTTAGCATATGTTTTCATCCAAAGCTAGCCTTCTTACAATAAGTAGGTTAAACACGTACTGTATCTCAACCACTGCAAGTACAGATGTTAGGATGACAATTTGATCACCCGGTTGCAGGATAACTTTTAAACGTGCAGTGTGTTTGAGGTTTAAAAAGGCTTCTGAAGTTTCTAATTTCCTCTTTGATATGTTCCGTTACGAAAAAATGATCAACCCTTTCAAAAATATAATCCACATAATAATTCACATTTTCTGTTGCTGCAGATTTATTTTACTGCTGCAGCAAAATGGCTCAAAATAAGATCCTACACCTGTATTGTAAAAGCTCCTTTCAAATAGTCGCTATMAGCAACATTAGTGCCAGTGAGAATAAAAATGATAATTGGAAACATTGTGAAGTTTTTACATTTATTGTGTGCTGATTTAGGATGACTATGGTGCCTGGGGGACAGTATGGTTTGAAATACTCTGTTTTGACTCATCCTGAAAATGTGGGTGTATATTCCTATGTATTCCTATTTTGTTCTTTTGTATTCTGTCTTGTCTCATTTTCAGTAATTCTTATCAACAAATGTCAAGCATAAAAGAGGCAAATATTATATTTTAAGTGTCTTTTATGTGTATTTGTAAATTGTCTATCTTCTCACTCTCATGGAGAAATATCAGAATGTATTAGCTACAAAACACCCATAACAATGTAAAGTACCACACCTACTTATTCAAGCGTTTTTCTTTATTTTTACTATTTTCTACATTGTAGAATAATAGTGAAGACATCAACACTATGAAATAACACATCTGGAATCATGTAGTAACCAAACAAGTGTTAAAGAAATCAACATATATTTTATATTTGAGATTCTTCGAAGTAGCCACCCTTTGCCTTGATGACAGCTTTGCACACTCTTGGCAATCTCTCAAAACGCTTAATGAGCAGTCTTTCCAGCAGTCTTGAGCACTTGTTGGCTGGTTTTGCTTCACTCTGCAGTCYAACTCATCCCAAATCATCTCAATTGGGTTGAGGTCGGGTGATTTTGGAGGTCAGGTCATCTGTTGGAGCACCAAATCTCCTTTTGGTCAAAAAGCGCATACACAGCCTGGAGGTGTGTTTTGGGTCATTGTCCTGTTGAAAGACAAATGATAGTCCCACTAAGCACAAACAAGATGGGATGGTGTATCGCTGCAGAATGCTGTGGTAGCCATGCTGGCCTTGAATTCTAAATAAATCACAGACAGTGTCACAAGCAAAGCACCCCCACACCATCACACCTCCTCCTCCTCCTCCATGCTTCACAGTGGGATCCACACAAGCGGAGATCATCCGTTCACCTACTCTATGTCTCACAAAGACATGGCGGTTGGAACCAAAAATCGCAAATTTGTACTCATCAGACCAAAGAACAGATTTCCACCAGGCTAAAGGCCAATTGCTCGTGTTTCGTGGCCCAAGCAAGTCTCTTCTTTTTATTGGTGTTCTTTAGTAATGGTTTCTTTGCAGAAATTCAACCATGAAGGCCTGATTCACACAGTCTCCTCTGAACAGTTGATGTTGAGATGTGTGAAGCATTTATTTGGGATGCAATCTGAGGTGCAGTTAAATCAAATGAATGTATTCTCTGCTGCAGAGGTAACTTTGGGTCTTCCTTTCCTGTGGCGGTCCTCATGAGAGTCAGCTTCATCATAGCACTTGATTGTTTTTGAGACTGCACTTGAATAAACTTTCAAAGTCCTTGACATTTTCCGGATTGACTGACCTTCATGCCTTAAAGTAATGATAGACTGTCATTTCTCTTTGCTTATTTGAGCTGTTCTTGCCATAATATGGACATGGTCTTTTACCAAATAGGGCTATCTTCTGTATACCACCCCTACCTTGTCACAACACAACTCATTGGCTCCAACACATTAAGAAGGAAATCAATTCCACAAATTAACTTTTAACAAGGCACACCTGTTAATTGAAATGCATTACAGGTGACTAACTCATGAAGCTGGTTGAGAGAATGCCAAGAGTGTGCAAAGCTGCCATCAAGGCAAAGGGTGGCTACTTTGAAGAATCTCAAATATAACATATATTTTTATTTGTTTAACACTTTTTTGGTTACTACATGATTCCATATGTGTTATTTCATAGTGTTGATGTCTTCACTATTATTCTACAATGTAGAAAATAGTAAAAATAAAGATAAACCCTGTAATGAGTAGGTGTGTCCAAACTTTTGACTGGTACTGTATATATAGGCTGTGATACAGTGTGATTAGAAAAAATAGCAAGGTACAAATTCCATTTCAAAACAGCTTTCCATATCTCAGACTCGGTTTCAGTGCTTATGATTTAGGTTCTGGCTTCGACTGGAAATAAGATATAGTTCCTCATAAGCTTCCCTTGTCGATGGTGTGGCAGAAAAGAATGAAGCTTGTTCGGGCATACGAAGCTCAGCTCAGCCACAGTGATTATCATGCATCACTATCCCAGTGTTTTAGCCGCTGACAGCTCTGTAATTATGTCCTTTGGCTTCTCTGAGCTCATTTCTAAACCTGTCTGACAATTAGTCATTTTTATCACCACAGCTCAGCATGGAACACATGCTGCGTGCGGGGCCGGACCGCTTATGCCTGGAACAAGCCTTGGCTACTGTATGTGTGTGTGTTTGGGCATGCTTGTGTATCTGTGTACTGTGTTGTTTGTGTGGTGTGATGTGTGTGTGTGTGTGTGTGTGTGTGTGTGTGTGTGTGGTGTGTGTGTGTGTGTGTGTGTGTGTGTGTGTGTGTGTGTGGTGGTGTGTGTGGTGTGTGTGTGTGTGTGTGTGTACTATGAGTATGTCTGTCTGTCCCAGTCTGTCATTCAGTGTGCGCAAGCACATACTCTCTCACACACACACACACACACACACACAGAGACATCTCAATGTAGGAGAAAAGAAAACACAATTTTTTACTTATTGATTCACTTGCAAATTAATTGATGGGAGAGTTTGGAACCGTCTTATGTTTGTGTCAACTGGAGCACATTTTGGACATTCTCCTTTATTTTATTTATTGATATATATACATGGCGATGTCTGCTTGCATGAGATGCTACAAAAATTACCTCCACTATAGGTCATATCAGAGACGAAGCCATGACCAGAACTCTTGAGACCAAACTGTTTCAGGATAAGTTTAGGGTTAGGGTTAAGGTTAGAAAACAAAAAACCAACAGCAGGATTTGAACCAGYGGCCTTCTGTATGTTGTGCCACCATGTGTATGTTGCGCCCCCCTATTCTATGACGTACTATGTAGTCTCTTTTAAACAACCATTGTGGTTGGTGGTGATTACAGGACCACAACAAGTAAGGGAAAGTAGTCAACAATTAGCTGCAGTATTTAGAGACAGCCAGGCATAAGGTTGAGATGTAAATTGAATTCAAAACTTGTTTTCAGGGACTAGGCCGACAGGACTAAATGGATGTGTGTGTAATTATTAAAGTTGCTGGCTAGCGCAGTGGAAGGTGGAAGGAGTGGGACGTCTAGCCTTAATGGCCATGTTCTSTTATAATCTCCACCGGCATAGCCAGAAGAGGACTGACCACCCCTCAGAGCCTGGATCCTCTCTAGATTTATTTCTAGGTACCTGCCTTTCTAAGGAGTTTCCTAGCCACCGTGCTTCTACATCTACAYTGCTTGCTCTTTGGGGTTTTAAGCTGGGTTTATGTATAAGCAGGYTGTGACATCTGCTGATGTAAAAAGGGCTTCATAAATACATTTGATTGATTTGAAATGACAGGAGTAGTCTTAGAGTCATGACAGTAATTGACTCTCAGGTTGTTATTAAACATATACACCCCTGTACATTCCAAAGACAAGGCTGAATATTATAGAAATGGGAACATAAGCAACCTATTCTTCCACACAGACCATCCCCTGGCATGGCGCAGTACTATATTAGCACACTACCCATCTGTTAAGAGGAAGGGTCTTAGCAATGGCTGGAAACTGAGTCAGCCAATGTCAACCTCTACAAGTCTGGAACAATAATGGTCCAGGGCAACCCCAAACAGTTTCAGCTGGACTTTCACATAATCAAAGAGATAGCTCAACAGGATAAACTCTGTCTTGAGAAAGATAACCCCACCCCGAGCATGTCAGACCAGACCTCTTCATTATACAACCCCAAGCGGAAAATCAACCTCCCAGCACAGAGTACTACTCCCTCATTGAAATGAAGGAAAAATTCACCCAGCTGGAGGTAAGGCAGGTGGAGCTGGAACAGCAGGTGAACACATTCCAGTCAGCACAAAAAAAAAGCACTTGTCCAGCTCAACAACACCCCTTCAACCAGACCCGGAGAGCTGGAGGTGGAGAGAGACATATCTGCACTCTGGACTGTGGTGAGAMAACATCAACAGGAGAAAGAGCAGGAGCAGGAGAAGAATAGAGCACTAGAGGAGAAGGTGAAAGTGCTCGAGGAGCAGGTCAGAATGATGACGTGTGACACAGAACAACCCATTAGAGAAGCCAGCAGAACAGCCCACCTCAGACCCCAACCAAAGTCTCGACATCACAGCAGAACTGTCCACACCAGACCCTGACCATAGCCTCAACATCACAGCAGGAAAGACAAATGAAGGGACATGTACTAGTCTGTGGTGACCTAAATGMCAGAACTGGACAAGAACCTGACACCCTCAGCACACATGGGGACAAACACCTACCTGGAGGTGACAGYATTCCCTCCCCCATATGCACCCCTGGGCATACCACGACAACATAACCAACAAAAATGGGTCACAACTCCTGCAGCTCTGTTGCATGCTGGGTATGTACATAGACAATGGTAGGCTTCGAGGGGACTTATACGGTAGGTGCACCTATAGCTCATCTCTTGGCAGTAGAACTGTAGACTACTTTATCACTGACCTCAACCCAGAGTCTCTCAGAGCATTCAGAGTCAACCCAYTGACACCCCTATCAGATYACAGCAAAATCACAGTCTACTTGAACAGAGCAATACATATTCATGAGGCATCAAAGCCAAAGGAACTGAATAATATTCTTAAGTAAAGCTATAGATGGAAGGAAAGTAGTGTGGAAACCTACCAAACAACTATTAAGCATCAACAAATTCAAACCTTTCTAGACAAAAGGTTTCACTGTAATAGTGAAGGTGTAAACTTGGCAGTAGAAAACGTAAACAGTTTATTTGACCTCTCAGCTTCCCTATCAAATCAAAAAATATCAAACCGAAGAAAATTAACAATGACAAATGGTTTGATGAATGCAAATTTAGAAACTTATCCAACCCAAAACATAGCGACCCAGAAAACCTGAATCTACACCTTCACTATGGTGAATCACTAAAACACAGAAATACACTACGGAAATAGAAGGAACTCAGATATCAGCTCAATGAATTTGAGGAATCCATAGAGTCTAACCACTGATTGGAAAACACTAAACAAACAACTACACGAAGAGTTATCTATCCAAAACGGAGATGTATRGGTAAACCACTTCTCCAATCTTTTTGGSYCTATAACAGAGAACAAACAACAAAAACATATACATGATAAAATACAATTCTTAGAATCAAACATTAAAAACTACCAGAACCCACTGGATTCTGCAATTACATTGAATGAACTACAGGCCAAGATACAAACCCTCCAACCCAAAAAGGCCTGTGGTGTTGATGGTATCCTCAATGAAAGGATAAAATAAACAGACCACAACTTCCAATTGGCTATACTTAAACATCATCCTTAGCTCTGGCATCTTCCCCAATATTTGGAACCAGGGACTGATCACCCCAATCCACAAAAGTGGAGACAAATTTGAACCCCAATAACTACCGTGGGATATGCATCAACAGCAACCTTGGGAAAAYCCTCTACATTTTCATTAACAGCCGACTTGTTTTCACTTATTTCCTCAGTGAAAACAATATAYTGAGCAAATGTCAAWTTGGCTTTTTATCAAATTACCGTACGACAGACCACGTATTCACCCTGAACACCATAATTGACAAACAAACAAACCAAAACAAAGGCAAAGACTTCGCATGCTCTTTTGATTTCAAAAATGCTTTTGACTCAATTTGGAATGAGGGTCTGCTATACAAATTGATGGAAAGTGGGGTTGGAGGAAAAACATAAAACATAATAAAATCCAGGTACACAAACAGAAAAAAACACACTACTTTCTTTCCACAGGGCCGTGGGGAGAGACAGGATTGACTTTAAGACCACCCTCTTCATAATATATATCACCGAATTGGCAAGGGCACTAGAACAGTCTGCAGCACCCGGCCTCACCCTACTAGAATCTGAAGTCAAATGTCTACTGTTTGCTGATGATCTGGTGCTTCTGTCCCCAACCAAGGAGGGCCTACAGCAGGACCTAGATCTTCTGCACAGATTCTGGGGCCTGACAGTAAATCTCAGTAAGACAACAATAATTGTGTTCCATAAAAGGTCCAGTTGCCAGGACCACAAACACAAATTACATCTAGACACCTTTGCCCTAGAGCACATAACAAACTATACATACCTCGTCCTAAACATTAGCGCCACAGGTAACTTCCACAAAGCTGTGAACGATCTGAGAGATAATCAATCAAATCAATCACATTTATTTATAAAGCTCTACTTACATCAGCTGATGTCACAAAGTGCTGTACAGAAACCCAGCCTAAAACCCCAAATAGTAAGCAATGCAGGTGTAGAAGCACGGTGGCTAGGAAAAACTCCCTAGAAAGGCCAGAACCTAGGAAAAAACCGAGAGAGGAACCAGGCTCTGAGGGGTGGCCAGTCCTCTTCTGGCTGTGCCGGGTGGAGATTATAACAGAACATGGCCAAGATGTTCAAATGTTCATAGATGACCAGCATGAACAAATAATAATAATCACAGTGGTTGTAGAGGGTGCAACAGGTCAGCGCCTCAGGAGTAAATGTCAGGTGGCTTTTCATAGCCAATCATTCAGAGTATCTCTACTGCTCCTGCTGTCTCTAGAGAGATGAAAACAGCAGGTCTGGGACCGGTAGCACGTCCTGTGAACAGGTCAGGGTTACATAGCCGCAAGCAGACCAGTTGAAACTGGAGCAGCAGCACGACCAGGTGGACTGGGGACAGCAAGGAGTCATCAAGCCAGGTAATCCTGAGGCATGAGAGAAAGAAAGAAAGAAAGAGAGAAATAAAGAAAGAAAGAGAGAGAAAAAGAGAATTAGAGAGAGCATACTTAAATTCACACAGGACACCGGATAACACAGAAGAAATACTCCAGATATAACAGACTGACCCTAGCCCACGACACATAAACTTTTGCAGAATGAATACTGGAAGCTGAGACAGGAGGGGTCGGGACACACTGTGGCCCCGTCCGACGATACCCCCGGACAGGGCCAAACAGGCAGGATAGAACCCCACCCACTTTGCCAAAGCACAGCCCCCACACCACTAGAGGGATATCTTCAATCACCAACTTACCATCCTAAGACAAGGCCGAGTATAGCCCAACAAGATCTCCCCCACGGCACAAACCCAAAGGGGGGGCGCCACCCCGGACAGGAAGATCATGTCAGTGACTCAACCCACTCAAGTGACGCACCCCTCCTAGGGACGGCATGGAAGAGCACCAGTAAGCCAGTGACTCAGCTCCTGTAATAGGGTTTGAGGAAGAGAATCCCAGTGGAGAGAGGGGAACCGGCCAGACAGAGACAGCAAGGGCGGTTTGTTGCTCCAGTGCCTTTCCGTTCACCTTCACACTCCTGGGCCAGACTACACTCAATCATAGGACCTACTGAAGAGATTAATCTTAAATACAGACTTAAAGGTCGAGACCGAGTCTACGTTTCTCACATGGATAGGCAGACATTCCATAAAAATGGTAGCTCTAAAGGAGAAAGCCCTGCCTCCAGCTGTTTGCTTAGAAATTCTAGGGACAGTAAGGAGGCCTGCGTCTTGTGACCGTAGCGTATGTGTAGGTTTGTACAGCAGGACCAAATCGGAAAGAATGGTAGGAGCAAGCCCATGTAATGCTTTGTAGGTTAGCAGTATAGAGTGTAGAGAGGCTTGTACTGGTGTAATATGATCACATTTTTGGGTTCTAGTCAAGATTCTAGCAGCCGTGTTTAACACTAACCGGAGTTTATTTAGTGCTTTATCCAGGTAGCCGGAAAGTAGAGCATTGCAGTAGTCTAACCTAGAAGTGACAAAAGCATGGATACATTTTTCTGGATAATTTTTGGACAGAAAGTTTCTGATTTTTGCAATGTTACGTAGATGGAAAAAAGCTTGATATGTTCGTCAAAAGAGAGATCAGGGTCCAGAGTAACGCCGAGGTCCTTCACAGTTTTATTTGAGACGACTATACAACCATCAAGATTAATTGTCAGATTCAACAGAAGATCTCTTTGTTTCTTGGGACCTAGAACTAGCATCTCTGTTTTGTCCGAGTTTAAAAGTAGAAAACAAGGCAAGAAGGGCCTTCTATGCCATCCAACGGAACATAAAATTGGATATACCAATTAGGATCTGGTTAAAAATACTTTAATAAGTTGTAGAACCCATTGCCCTTTATGGTTGTGAGGTCTGGAGTCCGCTCACCAACCAAGAATTCACAAAATGGGACAAACACCAAATTGAGACTCTGCATGCAGAATTCTGCAAAAATATCCTCTGTGTATAACTTAACACCAAATAATGCATGCAGAGCAGAATTAGGCTGATACCCGCTAATTATCAAAATCCTGAAAAGAGACGTTAAAATTCTATAACCAACTAAAAGGAAGCGATTCCCAAACCTTCCATAACAAAGCCATTACCTACAGAGAGATGAACCTGGAGAAGAGTCCCTTAAGCAAGCGTGGCCCAGATTCACAAAATCTTCTTAACCTCTCTAGGCTAGATGGGACCTGACCAACATCCAGTGAAAGTGCAGGGCGCCAAATTCAAACTACAGAATTGTAAATATTTAACATTCTTGAAAATACACATGCAATATGTCAAAATAAAGCTTAACTTCTTGTTAATCCAGCCACGGTGTCAGATTTTAAAAGGACTACGGCGAAAGCAAACCATGCGATTATCTGAGGACACTACTGTCCCACCTAGCCTAGAGAGGTTTTAAGAAGAAATTCAAGTCTTGAAAATAAAGTTATTTGAAATGTTCCAAATTCCAAGATAGGTTCGTAAGAAAATCATTCAATCTTAAAATACTGTTGAGGAATTGCACTTACAAACTATCTTATGAACTTCTTATTTGTATTCTTAATAAACTTACGTTTTTGCGTAAGAAGTATTTTGTGAATCTGGTCCAGGGGCTCTGTTCACAAACACAAACAGGCCCCACAGACCCCCAGGACATCAACACAATTAGACCCAACCAAATCCTGAGAAAACAAAAAGATAATTATTTGACACATTGGAAAGAATTAACAACAAAAAAACTGAGCAAACTAGAATGATATTTGGCCCTAAACAGAGAGTACACAGTGGTAGAATACCTGACCACTGTGACTGACCCAAACTTAAGCAAAGCTTTGACAGACTCAGTGAGTCTTGCTATTGAGAAAGGTCGCCATATGCAGACCTTGCTCTCAAGAGAAAATAGGCTATGTGCACACTGCCCACAAATTGAGGTGGAAATTGAGCTGCACTTCCTAACCTAATTTGTTATTACATTTTTATTTAACCTTTTTTTAACTAGGCAAGTCATTTAAAATCAAATTCTTATTTACAATGACGACCTACCAACAGACAAAATGCCTCCTGCTGGGACGGGGGCCTGGGATTAAAATAAATAAATACAATATAAATATAGGACAAAACACACATCACAACGAGAGAGACAACACAACACCACATAAAGAGAGACCTAAGACAACAACATAGCAAATCAGCAACACATGACAACACAGCACGGTAGCTACATAACAACAACATGGTAGCAACACAACATGGTAGCAGCACAAAACATGGTACAAATATTATTGGGCACAGTCAGCAGCACAAAGGTCAATAAGGTAGAGACAACAATACATTACACAAAGCAGCCACAACTGTCAGTAAGAGTGTCCATGATTGAGTCAACACATAAACAGGCCAAACATGCTCCTACAGTTGTATTTCACCCAATAGATATGAGATTTGATCAAAATTGGGTTTGTTTTCAAATTCTTTGTAGGACTGTGTAATGAGGGAAATACGTGTCTCTAATATGGTCATACATTTGGCAGGAGCTCCCAGTGTCGTCCGGGTTAGGGTTTGGCCGGGCTAGGCCGTTTGGGTAAATAAGAGTTTGTTCTTAACTGACTTGGCTAAAAAAAGGTTCAAAAAAATTAAATATATACAGTCGGGGCCAAAAGTTTTGAGAATGACACAAATATTAATTTCCATAAAGTTTGCTGCTTTAGTGTCTTCAGATATTTTTGTCAGATGTTACTATGGAATACTGAAGTATAATTACAAGCATTTCAAGTATAATTACAAGCATAGAATTTCAAGTGTCAAAGGCTTATAATGACAATTACTACATGAAGTTGATGCAAAGAGTCAATATTTGCAGTGTTGACCCTTTTTTTCAAGACCTTTGCAATCCGCCCTGGCATGCTGTCAGTTAACTTCTGGGCCACAGCCTGACTGAGGGCAGCCCATTCTTGCATAATCAATGCTTGGAGTGTGTCAGAATTTGTGGGGTTTTGTTTGTCCACCCGCCTCTTGAGGATTGACCACAAGTTCTCAATGGGATTAAGGTCTGGGGAATTTCCTGGCCATGGACCCAAAATATCAATGTTTTGTTCCCTGAGCCACTTAGTTATCACTTTTGCCTTATGGCAAGGTGCTCCATCATGCCTGAAAAGCCATTGTTCGTCACCAAACTGTTCCTGGATGGTTGGGACAAGTTGCACTTGGAGGATGTGTTGGTAAAATTCTCTATTCATGGCTGTGTAATTAGGCAAAATTGTGAGTGAGCGCACTCCATTGGCTGAGAAGCAACCCCACACATGAATGGTCTCAGGATGCTTTACTGTTAGCATGACACAGGACTGATGGTAGCGCTCACCTTGTCTTCTCTGGACAAGCTTTTTTCCGGATGCCCCAAACAATCGGAAAGGGGATTCATCAGAGAAAATGACTTTACCCCAGTCCTCAGCAGTCCAATCCCTGTACATTTTGCAGAATATCAGTCTGTCCCCGATGTTTTTCCTGGAGAGAAGTGGCTTCTTTGCTGCCCTTCTTGACACCAGGCCATCCTCCAAAAGTCTTCGCCTCACTGTGCATGCAGATGCACTCACACCTGCCTGCTGCCATTCCTGAGCAAGCTCTGTACTGGTGGTGCCCCGATCCCGCAACTGAATGAACTTTAGGAGACAGTCCTGGCGCTTGCTGAACTTTCTTGGGCGCCCTAAAGCCTTCTTCACAACATTTGAACAGCTCTCCTTGAAGTTCTTGATGATCCGATAAATGGTTGATTTAGGTGCAATCTTACTGGCAGCAATATCCTTGCCTGTGAAGCCCTTTTTGTGCAAATCAATGATGATGGCACGTATTTCCTTGCAGGTAACCATGGTTAACAAGGCTCCTGTT
Organism: Salvelinus sp. IW2-2015; assembly: GCF_002910315.2. NCBI lineage: Eukaryota > Metazoa > Chordata > Actinopteri > Salmoniformes > Salmonidae > Salvelinus > Salvelinus sp. IW2-2015. The sequence continues at coordinate 12,301,703 of NC_036852.1, forward strand.
GAAGCCTCCAGTCTGTTATTCAAACTCAATCAGCATGACAGAGGGATCTCCAGCCTTGTCCTCCTCAACACTCACACCTGTGTTAACCTTTCTCGCCACGGGGTTCCGCTAGCGGAACACCCACAACGTTCCGCTGCCTTCGCAGAGCGCGAAATTCCAAAAATATTTTTCCGAAATATTTAACTTCCACACATTAACAAGTCCAATACAGCAAATGAAAGATAAACATCTTGTGAATCCAGCCAACATGTCCAATTTTTTAAATGTTTTACAGCGAAAACACAATATATATTTATGTTAGCTCACCACAATAGCCAAACACACAACGCTATTTATCCACCGCATAGGTAGCTTTCAAAAAAMCGACAAAATATAGATAKAATTAGTCACTAACCAAGAAACAACTTCATCAGATGACAGTCTTATAACATGTTACACAATACATTTATGTTTTGTTTGAAAAATGTGCATATTTGAGGTATAAATCATAGTTTTACATTGCAGCTACAATCACAAATAGCACCGAAGCAGCCAGAATAATTACAGAGAGCAACGTGAAATAAAAATATACTCATCATAAAACATTTATGAAAAATACATGGTGCACAGCAAATGAAAGATAAACATCTTGTGAATCCAGCCAATATTTCGAATTTTTAAGTGTTTTAAAGCGAAAACACAATATAGAAATATATTAGCTTACCACAATAGCCAAACACACAACCGCATTTATTCACCGCAAAGATAGCTTTAGCAAAAACCAGCAATAAATATAAAATAAATCACTAACCTTTGGACAACTTCATCAGATGACAGCCTTATAACATCATGTTACACAAAACATTTATGTTTTGTTCGAAAATTTGCATATTTAGAGCTGAAAACCGTGGTTATACATTGTGAAAATGTAGCAACTTTTTCCCAGAATCTCCGGATATATTTCTGACACTCACCTAATCTGACCAAATAACTCATCATAAACTTTACATAAAAATACTTGTATGGCAAATGAAAGATACACTGGTTCTTAATGCAACCGGTGTGTTAGATTTTTAAAAATAACTTTAGTACGACATATTGCGAGACAGCGCCCGCTAAAAGGGCGGAGAATAGGACTAAACATTTCACACAAAAATACGAAATAACATCATAAATTGTTCTTACTTTTGTTGAGCTTCCATCAGAATCTTGTACAAGGAGTCCTTGGTCTAGAATAAATCGTTGTTTGGTTTTAGAATGTCCTTTTCTCCTGTCGAATTAGCAACCTTAGCTAGCCAAGTGGCGCGAACATGTCCATCTTCTCTCTACGCAAACAACGAAAAGCTCCAAAAGTCCCGATAAACGTTGAATAATCTGTTAAAACTCGGTTGAAAAAACATACTTTACAATGATATTATCACATGTATCAAATAAAATCAGAGCCGGAGATATTAGCCGTGTATACCGAACGCTTTTCAGAAGGCAATCTGGGGTTCCTTCTCGCGCCTTCGAAGACAATGAAATTTCCAGACCTGTCACTCCAAAAGCTCTTGTTCGACCTCAGATCAAGCTAGACACCCCATTTCACCTCCCACTGCCTGTTGACATCTAGTGGAAGGCGTATGAAGTGCATCTATATCGATAGATATAAGCCAGTTGAATAGGCAGGCCCTGGAACAGAGCCTCGATTTCAGATTTTTCACTTCCTGTCTGGAAGTTTGCTGCAAAATGAGTTCTGTTTTACTCACAGATATAATTCAAACAGTTTTAGAAACTTGAGAGTGTTTTCTATCCAATAGTAATAATAATATGCATATTGTACGATCTAGAATAGAGTACAAGGCCGTTTCAATTGGGCACGATTTTTCCCAAAGTGAAAATAGCGCACCCTACACACTAACAGGTCCTTTTGTGGCAGGGCTGAAATGTTTTTGGGGGGATTCAGCTCATTTGCATGGCAAAGAGGGACTGCAATTAATTGCAATTCATCTGATCACTCTTCATAACATTCTGGAGTATATGGAAATTGCCATCAAACTGAGGCAGCAGACTTTGTGAAAATGTATATTTGTGTCATTCTCAAAACTTTTGGCCACGACTGTACGTATGTTGTCAATCACCACCTTCCGGAGACACCTGAAACCCCACCTCTTTAAGGAATACCTAGGATAGGATAAAGTAATCCTTCTMACCCCCCCCCCCCCCCCTTAGAGTTAGATGCACTATTGTAAAGTGGTTGTGCCACTGGACATCATAAGGTGAATGCACCAACTTGTAAGTCGCTCTGGATAAGAGCGTCTGCTAAATGACTTAAATGTAAATGTAAATGTTGTCTGTCAAGAGTTATTTTTACTTGTTTTGTACACTAGAGGGCACTATATGTTGGTGTCATGGGTCACTGGTCACGTTTGTATGTAGGTAGCACAGGTGACCAGGAAGGGTTAGCACAGGTGAGAGGAGAGCACATACAGTTCTTACCATATCACAGATATAGGTCATAGAATGCATTTCTCTGCACCTTTTCTATAGGAATATGTGTTTGGAGCTATTTATATTTTATATGCATTATATTCACCCAAAAAGAGTAGCATTTGGAAAGCTGATTTTTGTGGACGTGTTATCTCTCTCCCGTGCCAGTGGCATTTCATAGGTAATCGCCACTACAATCACAGTGTGCCATCAAAACAGCAAGATATGTGACCTGTTGCCACAAGAAAAGGGCAACCAGCAAACCAGTTTATTTACTTTCCCTTTTGTACTTTAACTATTTGCACTAAATATGACATTTGAAATGTCTTTATTCTCGTGGAACTTTTGTGAGTGTAATGTTACCTGTACATTTTAATAGTTTTTTCACTTTTGTTTATTATCTACTTCACTTGCTTTGGCAATGTTAATATATGTTCCCCATGCCAATAAAGCCCTTAAATTGAATTTAATAGAGAGGGAGAGCGAGCGAGAGAGAGAGTGTGAAAACTGTATCATACAATGTATTATGGAAACCCATTATTCGGAAGAGAGGATGTGTATGGTTGAGAAAAAGAAAGAGAGGAAGGAAGAGAGAGACAGGGAGAGAGAGAGATTATGTTCCTGACCACAATTGTATCCTATTTGTTGCTCCTCTCCCTCTGTTACTATACATGTTCCTCTAGGTCGGTGAAAACAGGGAAGTGATGTAGAGAGTCCGGGCTCAGCAGCAGAAGGCGTGGAGGAAGAGGAGTTAGAGGAAGGAAGGATAGATATGTGGAGAGAGGAGGGAGGAGTGGAGCGAGTGGAGAGTGGAGGGAGAGAGGAAGAGGAGAGTGAAGTGGAGGGAGAGAGGAAGAGGAGAGTGAAGGAGAGGAGAGTGGAGGGAGAGATGAAGAGGAGAGGAACATGTATAGTGTGAGGGAGAGGAAGAGGTAGAAGAGGAGGAAGCAGATAGATAGGGGGAAGCAGAAGGAAGGGAAGAGGGAGAGCACACCCAAAAGGGGAGCCTATTGTACGTTTCCATGGAGTGTCTCTTTGCTTGAATTCCCCAATCAAATATCATGTTATTACTATCTAAATTTAGCTAGTTGCCTAGGAGACTGAGACACCCAGTTATGGACAGGCCATTTTTGAGATCACAAAGTCAAGTTCGACGATACACTGCTAGAGTCGGACATTTACCGGAAAAGGCCAATAAGGTCTGAACATTGGAAACTGTAAAAATGTGGTCTAGAGACCCCCCCCACATTAAACCCCACACTTTAACAGTTCAATATTCATCCTCGTGCAATGCGTCTTCTGAAATTCACTTAGGGGAATTTATATATTCATTTAACAGAAGCTCTTATAGCCTATGTAGCCATGAGGGTTCCTCAAGGGGAAGGGGAATTGCACGGGGGCGTTTCAGTATGTACCACTCTGGCTTTAGGCCATTATGCTCTGCTAGGGTCATCTTCTCTCATCCTCTCCCCCTCCCAAGCCCTCTTACCACCATAAGGTAGAAGGTGTGGGCAGAGGTCAGGTGACCTTTCCGAAAGAGGTAGGTGAAAAGTTCTCAGCTCGGATCTCCTCGCCACATCTGTGTCCCAAATGGGCTGCCACCCAGACACCCACATTCCTCCTGTGCCAACACCCCCATCAGGCTGTTTTGGAATCCTATTCATGGCCATGGAACCATGCTCTCTCCCTCCAACCCTTCATCCCTCCTCCCACTAACCCTCCACCCCTTATCTGACTCTATAGGGCTCTTTTGGATTGGCTGCAGACTCCTGCGCTGCATCCAGTCCCATCCATGGCCCCCCTCATCGGATAGTGATTGGCAGAGCGAGGGCAGAGACGAAGGAAGCGAAGGACAGACCCGAGGATATCATTACACACCCCGCCGGCATCGCAGCGTGCACCTCTCTATCCGCCGGTCAGCTCTTTAGCCTCGTTTTTGCTGAGCACAGATACATGCTCCTACCCTCCCTCCCTCACGCTATCAATCTCTCACTCTCTCTTCAACTTCTGTCTTTCACGATCCCTTGCTCTGTTTTCGGTCTCTTTTTCAATCCCTGTATCTTTCCTTCTCCCAAAATCGCATGGATTGTCTCATTCTTTCTGTCTCACTCAGTCAGGGTCTCAACTTACTGTTGATATTTAGAACAGTAGAACAAACAAAATGTGGTTGTGCATCAGCAATTTTTCTCTTGTTTTGTCAGTCTCTGACAGTCAGTCAATTAGCTAACATTTTTAAATTGGTAAGTTAGTTTAGCCAGCTATCTAAACTTGTAGTAATCATGGCCGAATATCGCCGGGCACACCAGGCACGTGCCCAGAGATCCTGACCTTCAGGGGGCCTCCATTGATTTTGTTCATCACTCTCAGTCAGATATCAAAAACATGGCATAAGTCATGGTAAAATTTGTAGAATTGCTGAAAACGTGCTTTAAAGCTGCAAAAATCTGTCTCTGCCGCATGGGAAAATGAGTAGAATTGCTTGAAATTTACTCGCACCATGACAAAATGTGTAGAACTGCAGAAAATGTACTGCATGTGTGTGCATGATTTGTGTGTGCGTGCGTGCGAGAGAGAAAGAGAGATAGAGAGAGGGGAGAAAGGGAGGAGAAGAGAAGCCAGATAGAGGTGAATTGGAGGGGGTTCAAATGTCTGATCTTTTCATCCACTGAGAGAAAAGGTGCCTCCTCCGGCCTCAGTTGCCTGGTTGTTTAATTCCTGAGGGAGGGGTGAGGGGATCGAGGATTACTTTAGCTGGGTCTGTGTCTGAGTAGTTGAGGAAATGTAATCTCCTCTGGCTGCCTGGGGTCAAGCTTATTGTAGACACTGCTTTGGGAGTGTTAGACCAGATGCCGATATAGTGAGAGTGAGATTACGTAATCAGATGAACTTCTCCATTCCCACTCAAGCACATCAATGTCACAATCCCGTGTCACGACTCGGTAATGAGATCTGTCGATGTTAAGGACACATCATCCAAAGGGAAAAGTGACAGATTTTTGTTCTCTATTGCAGAATATGTAGTTGTCTGTGATTAAATGTAGGGCTGTACTGCCCTCTGGGGGATTTACTGAATAACTGCAAAATGAAAGCTCCAGGACCATCTGCACACAGGTACAAGGTTTGCACTATCTAAGGGTGGCAGATGCTGAAGTGACAAATGAGTTGACTCCAGTGGCTATCCGTCATTCAGGGCGGTTTTGAGCCCCACATTTCTAGCAAATGATTTTTTGGGGGGGGGGGGCTTTCTTGTTTTTCATGTTATTTTGGCATTAATACGTGTCACATATCAGTTTGAAAAACATGTAAAAAAAAAAATATATCATTGAGTTAATAAAGCCACATGGTCTCTTTTTGGTTTTCTTGAGTAAGACAGTTCCAAAGTGCAGGTGTTTCAGCCTTGCCGTGATTGGCTCAGGGTTCTGTCACTCATGGGGACACTACGTCACTGCCAAGTCTAAGGGTAGAGCTAGAAAATTCAAGACCCTTTGGTGCTGCCATAGAGTCACATTAGAAGTGCCCATCCATGAAGGCTCAAGGTCATTAGCCACAGATAAAATGACGTGAAATCGCAGAAACTTTGATTGGACTGATAATATGATATAGCCTGGACTGATATAGCCTGGTTCCTCTCTAGGTTTCTTCCTAGGTTTTGGCCTTTCTAGGGAGTTTTTCCTAGCCGCCGTGCTTCTACACCTGCATTGCTTGCTGTTTGGGGTTTTAGGCTGGGTTTCTGTACAGCACTTCGAGATATTAGCTGATGTACGAAGGGCTATATAAAATAAACTTGATAATGTCAACGTCATACTTTCAAAATCTTAGCTAGCAGTCATCAAACATGATTTGTGCCGAGCTCAAAACAACTATTATCTCTGAACTGTAAAATCTGACTTTTGTGAGTTCAAGACAACTGTGAACTCGGGAAAAACGAGCTACGTCTGGGAAAATACGTTTTGAACTTTCATCCAACACGGAATTGTAAATTCGGAACTCGGGCCCCTTTCTAGATCTACGACTTGAAGATCACTGACGTTATCGTGATTAAACCTTTTTTTCCAATTTCCCAGTTGTCTTTAAAGCACCATAAATGCAGAGAATGCCAGACTTTGATGACAAAGTTTGATTACAAAATTTGCCCACGAAGGACCGCCGCACCACCTTCCTGTTCAAGTGAGCACAACAAGGTGAGTTCAAAAATGTATTGAATGCTGCTGCATAAATTATGTAATATGCCAGGGAGATATGTATAATGTAGATAAGAAAGTAATACTAAGTATATGTTGTGTAGTAAGCTGTTAGTAGCCCATGTGCCATGTGCCTCACGCTAATAATCGAATATTGTAAGAGCTTTCATTGTTTGCTTATTTGCTTCCTTTATTTATCCTACGGTTCTGACTTGGTGTACAGGGAGAACACTGTAAGAGCGGCCCATGTTCTGAATTCTGTCGCTGTACATTTCGAAAGTGCTGAACAAATAGTTATATTGACTAAATCCATCCAAGCTCGTTCATTAATGTCTTATTCGAAATTACGGATAGCCTCTTATTCACTTGTCGTCCCTTATGCCATAGTATGTACATCTCAATTGTCAGTAGAAAACACATTTGTTTAAGCAAGTCAGCCAATCAGCTATGTTTTTTTAAAAGGCAATAAATGAGGCTGAATTAATTGTTCACTGCCATACAAGGCTCTGCTGACAGCCAGGTGTAGTAGTGGTAAGGTGTTGGGATTGCTGTTTGGGGTCACTGTTTGTTTTTAATTTAATTTTAATTTAACCAGGCAAGTCAGTTCAGAACAAATTCTTATTTACAATGATGGCCTACTGCGGAACAGTGGGTTAACTGTGCAATTAATGTATTGTTTAGTCTTGTGTGGTGTAGTGGCTTTGCTGTTATGCATCCCACATTTAATTTTTTTGTCCACTGGTTCACTCGCCCACACGTGCACACACGCGTACACACATACACACACACACACACACACACACACACCTTTGTATTACAGTTAGAGCAACATAGGTCTTACGTCTTTCTCTCTTTTCTCTGATCACATTTTCTCATACACTCACCCACACATCCACGTACACACACACAATATGGGGACGGTAGCATGCTGTGTGTTTGAATAATGTTGACAGCCATGTCATTTCAGCAGTCGCCACGCTCACTAAATATATTGCAAAGATCTTACATTGTGATACATCACTTGGCATTTCCTGTTACCATGTACCAGCTTCAATCAGACAACACACACTCAATAGTTTTTAGCATTTTATTCTATGCCATTTTCTTATGTCATTTGTATATTGCAGTACTCCCTTTGACAAACCTGTCCAATCTCAACCCCTCCCGCTCCTAGTCCCTAGTCCCTAGTCCCTAGTCCCTAGTCACTAGTCCCTAGTCCCTAGTCCCTAGTCACTAGTCACTAGTCACTAGTCACTAGTCCCTGTCCCATACATCACTGGGGCAGTGCTTCCACCCAACTAGGAAATCTACTTGAAACGGTGCCTGAGGAAGGCACGCATCATCATCAAGGACTCCACACACCCCAGCACAAGCTGTTCTCTCCCTTACCGTCGGGTAGATGGTATCAGAGCATGAGGTCTGATACCAACTGGACTGACCACATGCTCTTATTCTCTGCACCTTAGCATACATGCACTCACTCATGCACACACCCACACAGACATAGACACGCACACACACACAGACATAGACACACATACACAGACACACACACATATACATTCATGCTACACACACATCACAACTGCAGCTGCCAGACTCGTATTATACTGCTCAGTTTATACACCGCCCTCTCATCGCCCTGTTCCCCAATACACACGTAAATACTAAATCATAAATTGTGCCTTCCTGTGTTATACTGTACGAAAATGTTAATTCTATTTTAATGAGCCATTTACTTTATGTTCACATTCTTATCTTTTATACTTTTTAATGTTGTTGCATTGTCAAGAAGAAACCTTGGACGATGTATGCCATGCGTATCCCGTACATACGACTAATACAACTAGAAACTACGCCTTACTCCTTAGCCCCTACCCCCTATAGATCTAGACCAACTAGAACAGGGGTCTCCAACCTTTTCTACCAATTTGTTTAATCTAGCTTTCAAATAGGCACATTCTTCTCTTCTCCTTTCCCCTGTAATTCTTCCCCGGGTCCTTACTGTACAAGAGATGTGTTTTCTGTCAATATACCTGGTCAAATAAGGGTGAATAATAACTCCGAAGACTGGAAAAAGCGAGAATAAAAAATAAATACAAATATTTCAAGTGCACACCTAGCGAGAGAGGAATGTGTTTGACTAGCAATGTTTCTGTACTGCTACTGCAGCTGCACATGTGACGGCAACAAATTGATACAAATAATAATTATATCTTTCTGTCAGGTAGGCCTACTTTGAAGTAAACATTTATTTGAGACGGTTATGAGGAAAACCTTTCCGTCTACCCACAAGACGGTAATCATGAGCATCGCTAACTGGTTACACATCATGCTCGACAGACGTGCGCATCACGCAGGCAGGGGCAATACTGCTGGAAATGAATTGGTAGATATTATGTTGCTTTTGAAGCCAAACGTGGCTAACCGTCGGTAGTAGTGTCACCGTGGCTTTGATTGGACAGCAACCAGGATTTTGCCGTGTCTGATTTTTCGTGAGATTTGTTTGTGACAGTTTGCGGTGGAGCATGTGAAAATGGTATGTACTTTCAGATGATAATGAATTGTTTGGCAGCCCACTCATACCTGATACAATAATGATATGTCAACATCAGTGGCCTCCACAATGATAATACATCATTTGGGCTAGGGCAACTGTCTCAGTGCCAATGAGGAAATAAGAGTGTTCTCCTTTCTTCGCTACGCCCGCCCTTAAAAAGAGCAGTTATCAGTTTCTTCCCTTTACATTTTCACATTTTGCACATTTAGCAGGCACTCTTATCCAGTGTGACTTACAGCTGTTGTTACAATTGGAACACACCACAGATCAATGTGATGGCATTTTATCTTCTTATCACTCTGGGATTTCGATTCATTTCAGGTTTGTGTTTTCAGGCCTTAACTTACTGTAGCCTAGATAAAGTTACATCATTGTGGCAGTGTCACTGTTTAACTTTTGATTCCTTTGTACCGGGCAAGCTAAATCAATCAGAAAAAGTATTTGACAGTATTTGATCCAGGTCTGACACAAGTATTTCAGTGTTATTTCGTCTCACTGATTCTAGTATTTGAGTGTTATTTCGTCTCACTGGACTCTTGTATCTGAAGAGCGTCTTTCTGTCTCAGTCTAATTCTGGTAATCAACTGTTTGTTTCTTTCATTCTATAGCGGAGTCACTTCTGCCTCCACCACAAAACGTTGAGGTGGTCTCTTACAACATGGATGCCATAGTTAAGTGGGACGCTCCCCTTACTTCACTGAAAAACCTTACCTACACAGCTGAATACAGGTGAGACGCACGTGCACACGCACATGCACATGCACACACACACAGACAGACAGAGGATAAAAATACAGATGAAGAGGGTGTTGCTCATTCTGGATGCAGTTTTCCTCCCGCAGTGTCTCAGAGGCATTTAGACTGGTACGTCCATTCCTGGACTACACTGGACGGCAGACTGACTTTTTACCAGAGCAAACAGAAAAACAAAAACACACATATACAGATGTAGGATTTGATTTTCCCTGACAAAAAAAAATGATCAACTGCTCAAAAATTCCATTAATTTTAATGGACATAATAATTCACGTTTTATTTTGCTGCAGGATTATTTTCCTGCTGTAGGAGACTGGCTCCAAATAAGATCATACATTTTTAGGACACACAAATACACACGAATACTTCTGGTGTAAGTGTTTTGTCTTTGACATTATACTTAGAGGTTGTTCACACTTACTAGCATTTTTAGCAAAAAATATCCTCGGTTACACATACTGTGAGAGCAAAATTGCAAGATGATGCAATACTACTGTAATTGCATCAAATTGTTGTTTTATGCAACAGAATAGGGCAGGGGTTCTTGTTCAGCCTGGGACCCCAATTAGAAATGTTGCGTTTTCCTGGGACAAGCTTAGGAAAATATGCAACTATATGTAAATATCGGTACATTAAATTGCCCTTATGCCGAAAACAAATGCAATATAGACAAAAACAAATAACAATTAAATTACATTTTCATGTACATTTATATTCATGTTTATTTTCCACCATTAAAAACTCTTACATATCTGTCTAGGTTGGAATTGTTGCTGATAAAATACAATAAATCCTTTTCATTCTGAACTGGAACAAATTGATTGATCACATCACACAGATGCATAACAGAAAGCACACACAGGCTTTTTGATAGGGCAACCCTAAGAAACAGTACAGATGAAAAATGATCAAGCCTACTGTACATCTTACTGTAGAAATGATTGTTGAAAGAAAATCAAGGTTGGAACTGTTGCTGTTTAAAATACAGTACATTATTTTATTCTGAACTAGAAGAAACTGATTGATCACATCACACAGATGTAGATCCGAAAACTCATACACACAGTCCTAATGAGAGGTGCGTGGCTGGTTGACGTTTTCAAAAAGCATGACTATTCTGGGCTCAGTTTTTTACAGTGCAACACTGAGGTCATACTCAGCAATGAGACCGTTTCTGTATCTGTTTTTTAATTAAGTATGTCAGAGTTGAGAACCCTGACTCACATAGGTATGTGGAGCCAAACTGGATCAGAACTAATGCTTTCTCAGTCAGGCAGGAGGCCGCTTCCTGCTGTAGATGAGCAACCCAGAACTGTGTGAATGTTTGCCTCAAAAAGCATCTTGCTTCAATCAGTTTATTCCAGTTCAGAATACGAATTATTACTTGTATTTTAACAGCAACAGTTCCAACCTAGACTCGTTTTCAACAATCATTTCTACAGTAAGATGTACAGTAGGCCTGATCATTTTTCATCTTCATCTGTACTGTTACTAAGGGTTGCAACATCAGTAACTAGATAGCTATTAGGTGTGTAACTTACAAGGCCACAGGATTGTTTGAGAAGAGAAACTCACATCTACTATGAGAGTTAGTACTCCGTTATTTCTACTTATCATTGCCTGTTATCAAATTACAACAATGCCTTGCTAGCTGACTTACTTTTCCACTGTCAAAGCACTGCTTCCTGAAGCATGATGCCCTGTTCTGAATGAACTCCCTGGGTTTATCATCATGCTGTATGTTTGGTCAGGACGTGTCATTTTATTAATTTGTTTGTTTTGAGAGACTCAATACTAACATTAAGCCCTTCCCCGCACAAAACACATTGTGGGCGCTCCTCGTTATTTCTCAAAGTGTGTATGAAAGAGAGAGAAACTCATCCCTGTATTTGTATTTCAAGACAATTGAGCTCAGCCAGAACTTGTAGCTAGCATGAGTCCATTTGATGAAAGCGGTGAGTGATGGCGAGTGGGAATGACAAGTCAGTGGCTGACAGGGCATCATCTGCTGCTGAACGACAGCGCTGCATCGTGTGTCACGGAGTGATGTTCAAGAAAAATGCAGAAAAAAGATCCGGTGAAACGCAAACGAAATGCACAGATGCACGTTGCCTAATCAATTCCAGTAATTAATTAAATAAGTATACATTTACTTTGAAATAGTTATAAATTTACTCTGACACATTGCGACCCACCATTAAAAGATCCGCGACCCATTTTGGCTCGCGACCCATACTTTAAGAAAGGCTGGAATAGGGGTTTCTTAGAACACTCTCAACTGTGTGTGTGTTCTACTGAGAAGGGACCTCTGGGGGCTTAATGCTGACAGAAGATTTATGATGCCTTGAGTGATAAACCTAACAAGACCGCATTCCATAGCATGAATTGGTGTTTCTATACTTAGGTACCAGGGTGGAGATGGCTCCAGTATGGATAATTGTGAGAGGAATTTTATGGCCAAAGAGTTCTATTTTTGATTTATCTGACCAGAGGACATTTCTCCAAAAAGTACGATCTTTGTCCCCATGTGCAGTTGCAAACCGTAGTCTGGCTTTTTTTTTTTTATGCCAGTTTTGAAGCAGTGGCTTCTTCCTTGCTGAGCGGCCTTTCAGGTAATGTCGATAACGGACTGTTTTACTGTGGATATAGATACTTTTGTACCTGTTTCCTCCAGCATCTTCACAAGGCCCTTTGCTGTTGTTCTGGCATTGATTTGCACTTTTTGCACAAAATTACGTTCATCTCTAGGAGACAGAACCCGTCTCCTTCCTGAGCGGTATGACGGCTGCGTGGTCCCATGGTGTTTATACTTGCGTACTATTGTTTGTACAGATGAACGTGGTACCTTCAGCCATTTTGAAATTGCTCCCAAGGATGAACCAGACTTGTGGAGGTCTATAATTTTTTTCTGATGTCTTGGCTGATTTCTTTTGATTTCCCCATGATGTCAAGCAAAGAGGCACTGAGTTTGAAGGTAGGCCTTGAAATACATCTACAGGTACACATCCAAATGACTCAAATTATGTCAATTAGCCTATGAGAAGCTTCTAAAGCCATTACATAATTTTATGAAACGTTCCAAGCTGTTTAAAGGCACAGACAACTTAGTGTATGTAAACTTCTGAACCACTGGAATTGTGATACGATGAATGATAAGTGAAATAATCTGTCTGTAAATAATTGTTGGAAAAATAACTTGTCATGCACAAAGTAGATATCCTATCCGACTTGACAACACAATAGTTTGTTAACAGGAAATTTGTGGAGTGGTTGAAAAACGAGTTTTAATGACTCCAACCTAAATGTATGTAAACTTTTGAATTCAACTGTGTGTAACGGTGTTCCTCCTCCCCTTCATACGAAGAGGAGGAGTAGTGATTCGACCAAAATGCCGCGGGTTTTGAATACATAATGATTTATTAAATCAATCGACGAGACACGAAAACAAACACTGGGAAGGATTACAAAATAACAAAAAACGAATGTAGACTGACCTACACCATGAGTACTTACATAAAACACGAAGCACGTAGGAACAGGTACAGACTATAACAAACGAACGAACAAACGCTACAGTCCCRTGTGGTACGCAGACACAGACACGGAAGACAATCACCCACAAACAAACAGTGAGAACAACCTACCTTAATATGACTCTCAATTAGAGGAAAACGCAAAACACCTGCCTCTAATTAAGAGCCATACCAGGCAACCCAAAACCAACATAGAAACAGCAAACATAGACTGCCCACCCAAAACTCACGCCCTGACCATCACACACATACAAAACAACAGAAAACAGGTCAGGAACGTGACACTGTGTGAATAAAAGGTATAATACTTTGCTGTAAATTTATATTAATATGTTTATTAACAATACGTTAATGTTACTTGATCATGAATCATGTTGTTATTTAGCAGAAGTAAGCTGCTAACTTTCATTGTCTGCACATGCTTGTGGATTGTTGCAATTTTTAAGAGTGTAATATGGCTTGGTTGCATTCCTCAATATTGTTAAATAGTTTGTGCTCACTGGCTAGTGGCTACTGTGATATGTATCTTCAATTTGAGCTGTGGACCAAGAATCGATAAGTAGAAATCTCTTTCGCCATCTCTATCGTACAGGGAATAGGGTCATGCACTTCAGTGACATGTTGACATTTTGCCATAGTGTGAGTGTATCAGTACCATTATGTCTGTGGTTATACAGATGTAGGATCTTAATTTGATCACTCTTTTGTGCCTGAGAATTTTCTCAGTGTAGTCAAGGTTTAAAATGTCAGACTTGATTTGCCCTAATGAAAAATGTGTCAACCCCTACAAGAAAATAATAATTATACATCCACTTAATAACTAAAATGTCCTGTTGCTGCAGGATTATTTTCCTGCTTTAGCAAACTGGCTCAAATTAAGATCCTAATTCTGCATGAGGAACTTCACTGAGAGGGGAAGTTGTGAACAATGAAAGGGCATTGATATGACCAAACATACCGTATAGGAACTAAAAAAGTCCCACCTTTTCTGGAAGAGAACAAGACGCACACACTTGCAAAAAAACAAAACGAAACCTGTTTGATTTTTATAAAACAGGTAGTAACATAACACTAAGAGAAATTAAGAGAATGAAAGTGTTTTCCTGTCTAATGAATAAATTGCATCAGAGCTATTGAGTTTGTAGCTACATTATTTGACATTCATTAATAAGTGTTATGTTATTTTGGAATACCTTGCCAAATCAGCTGTGTGTTTTCTCCTCTCTACTTAATAGTACGCAACATAAAGGCACTGTTATTACACATCGATGCCACAAAAAATGCAATTAAAATGTTAACCTCTTTTTATTGTCTGATACTCAGAAGGCCTTCAACTGCCTTCTTCCACACCGTATGTAAAGCCACCAAAGAGCACAGGTGTGACTTCGGCGAACTTCCCAGTTGCCATGGAAATTATCAATTCAGAGTGAGGATAGAGTTAGAGGGAAATACCTCCAGTTGGGCAAAAACCTCAAACTTCTCTCTTAAGAAAGGAAGTGAGTACCAATATGCACTTCGGTGATATTGTTCATTGTAGCTCTCTCATTCTTCACATCCTATCTTTGACTTCCTGTATTGTGTCTCCTCAGCCGTAATTGGTCCTCCAAACGTAACCTTGGTCACCAAGGGAGGAGCTTTTGGAGCTGTGGAGGTGAACATTCAGAATCCGGTGCTAAAGATCTCATCGCTGAAAAAAGCCTATAGCAACGTGGAATACAATATCAGATACTGGAAGAAGAGTGACAAGAAGGATGTAAGAGAAACATATGATAGTCAAACACACACACACACACACATACTGTGTACATTGAGCGTACAAAACATTAGGAACACCTTCCTACTATCGCACCCCCTTTTTCCCTCAGAACAGCCTGCATTCGTTGGGACATGGACTCTACAAGGTGTCGAAAGTGTTCCACAGGGATGCTGGCCCATGTTGACTCCAATGCTTCCCACAGTTGTGTCGGGTTGGTTGGATGTCCTTTGGGCGGTGGAACATTCTTGATACACACAGGAAACTGCTGAGCATGAAAAAAAAACAGCAGCGTTGCAGTTCTTGACACTCAAACCGGTGTGCCCGGCACCTAGTACCATACCCCTTTTAAAGGAACTTAAATCTGATGTCTTGCACATAACGCACACATTTACACAGTCCATGTCTTAATTGTCTCAAGGTTTAAAAATACCTCTTCACCTCTGCACCTACAGTGCATTTGGAAAGTATTCAGACACCTTGACTTTTTCCACATTTTGTTACGTTACAGACTTATTCTAAAATGGATTAAATAGTTTATAGTCAATCTACACACACTACCCCATAATGACAAAGCAAAAACAGGTTTTTAGGAATGAAAAATGCAAATATCACATTTACATAAGTATTTTGACCCTTTTCTCAGTACTTTGTTGAAGCACCTTTGGCAGAAATTACTGCCTCGAGTCTTCTTGGGTATGATGCTAAAAGCTTGGCACACTTGTATTTGGGGAGTTTCTCCCATTCTTCTCTGCAGATCCACTCAAGCTCTATCAGGTTGGTTGAGGAACGTCGCTGCACAGCTATTTTCAAGTTTCTCCAGAGATGTTCGATCGGGTTCATGTCCAGGCTCTGGCTGAGCCCCTCAAAGACATTCAGAGACTTGTCCCAAAGCCACTCCTGTGTTGTTTTGGCTGTGTGCTTAGTGTCATTGTCCTGTTGGAAGGTGAACCTTCACCCTAGTCTGAGGTCCTGAGTGCTCTGGAGCAGGTTTTCATCAAGGATCTCTCTGTTCTTTGCTCTGTTCATCTTTCCCTCGATCCTGACTAGTCTGTCAGTCCTTGCCACTGAAAAACATCCCCAAAGTATGATGCTGCCACCACCATGCTTCACTGTAGGTATGGTGCCAGGTTTCTTCCAGATGCGACTTTTGGCGTTCAGGCCAAAGAGTTTAATCTTGGTTTCACCAGACCAGAGAATCTTGTTTCTCATGGTCTGAGAGTCCATAAGGTGTCTTTTGGCAAACTGCAAGTGGGACTTCATGTGCCTTTTACTGAGGAGTGGCTTCCTTCTGGTCACTCTACCATAAAGACCTGTTTGGTGGAGTGCTGAAAAAGATGGTTGTCCTTCTGGAAGGTTCTCCCATCTCCACAGAGGAACTCTGGAGTTTTGTCAGAGTGACAATCAGGTTATTGGCCACCTCCCTGACAAAGGCCCTTCTCCCCCGATTGCTCAGTTTGGCAGGGTGGCCAGCTCTAGAAAGGGTCTTGGTGATTCCAAACGTCTTCCATTTAAGAATGATGGAGGCCACTGTGTTCTTCGGGACCTTCAATGCTGCAGAAATGTTTTGGTAACGTTCCCCAGATCTTTGCCTTGACACAATCCTGTCTCGGAGCTCTACAGACAATTCCTTCAACCTCATGGCTTGCTTTTTGCTGTGACATGCACTGTCAACAGTGGGACCTTTCCAAATCATGTCCAATCAACTGAATTTACCACAGGTGGACTCCAATCAAGTTGAAGAAACATCTGAAGGATCAATGGAAACAAGATGCACCTGAGCTCAATTTCGAGTCTCATAGCAAAGGGTCTGAATACTATTTCTGTAAAAAAATATATACATTTGCAAACATTTCTAAAAATGTATTTTTGCTTTGTCATTATGGGGTATTTTGTGTAGATTGATGAGGGTGTACAGTTGAAGTCGGAAGTTTACATAAACTTAGGTTGGAGTCATTAACACTCGTTTTTCAACCACAAAAATCTCTTGTTAACAAACTAGTTTTGACAAGTCGGTTAGGACATCTACTTTGTGGATGACACAAGTAATTTTTCCAACAATTGTTTACAGACAGATTATTTTACTTATAATTCACTGAATCACAATTCCAGTGGGTCAGAAGTTTACATACACTAAGTTGACTGTGCCTTTAAACACCTTGGAAAATTCCCCAAAATGATGTAATGGCTTTAGAAGCTTCTGATATGCTAATTGACATTTAATTTGAGTCAATTGGAGGTGTACCTGTGGATGTATTTCAAGGCCTACCTTCAAACTCAGTGCCTCTTTGCTGAACATCATGGGAAAATCAAAAGAATCACCTTCATCCTTGGGAGCAATTTCCAAATGCCTGAAGGTACCACATTCATCTGTACAAACAATAGTACGCAAGTTAACACACCATGTGACCATGCAGTCGTCACGACGCTCAGGAAGGAGACGCATTCTGTATCCTAGAGATTAACGTACTTTGGTGTAAAAAGTGTAAATCAATCCCAGAACAACAGCAAAGGACCTTGTAAAGATGCTGGAGGAAACAGGAACAAAAGTATCTATATCCACAGTCAAACGAGTCCTATATCGACAGAACCCGAAAGGCCGCTCAGCATGGAAGAAGCCACTGCTCCAAAACCACCGTAAAAAAGCCAGACTACGGTTTACAACTGCACATGGGGACAAAGATCGTACTTTTTGGTGAAATGTCCTCTGGACTGATGAAACAAAAAGAGAACTATTTGGCCATAATGACCATCATTATGTTTGGAGGAAAAAGGGGGATGCTTGCAAGCCGAAGAACACCATTCCAACGTTGAAGCACAAGGGTGTTAGCATCATTTCGTGGGGGTGCTTTGAGCAGGAGGGACTGGTGCACTTCAGAAAAATAAGAAGAAAGAAACATCTCGAGACATCAGTCAGGAAATTATAGCTTGGTCACAAATGGGTCTTCCAAATGGACAATGCACCCAAGCATACGTCCAAAATTGAGGCAAAATGGCTTAAGGACAACAAAGTCAAGGCCATCACAAAGCCCTGACCTCAATTCGATAGAAAATGTGTGGGCAGACCTGAAAAGCGTGTGCGGGAGGCCTTACAAGGAGGCCTTACAAACCTGACTCAGTTACAGCAGCTCTGTCAGGAGGAATGGGCCAAAATTCACCCAACTTATTGTGGGAAGCTTGTGGAAGGCTACCCCAAACGTTTGACCAAGTTAAACAATTTAAAGGCAATGCTACCAAATACTAATTGAGTGTATGTAAACCTCTGACCCACTCGGAATGTGATGAAAGAAAGAAAAGCTGAAATAAATCATTCTCTCTACTATTATTCTGACATTTCACATTCTTAAAATAAAGTGGTGATCCTAACTTGACCCAAGACAGGGTATTTTTACTAGGATTAAATGTCAGGAATTGTTTAAATGTTTTTGGCTAAGGTGCATGTAAACTTCAACTGTGTGTTTTATTTAATACATTTTAGAATAAGGCTGTAACGTAACAAAAGTCAGAAAAAGGGAAGGGGTCTGAATACTTGTAAAATCAATGTATGCAATCCATGCCTCAATTGTCTCAAGGCTTACAAATCCTTCTTTAAAATCCTCCCCTTCAACTACACTGATTGAAATGGGATAATAGCCTTCATCTAAATTCAACTTGTCAGTCTATGTCATGGAAACAGCAGGTGTTCCTAATGTTTATACAGTGAGTGTATATACACACACACAGACATACTCCCACTATTTCTCTCACCCACCCACCACCCCCTCACTCACTCAACTCACTCAACTAACTCACTCACTCACTCACTCAGTCAGTCTTACACTAACTCCGTGTGTTATCACAGGTGTCTGAGAGAGAGATGGTGACTGAGCAACGTGTTAAACTGAAGCCACTGGAGCCCAACACTAGATACTGCGTTCAGGTCCAGGTGTACATACCGATGCCGCACAACAATACGGGGCAGTACAGCAAGGCCGCGTGTGTGATGAGCACCTCAAACAACACAACCACAGGTGAGCTCTCCACCGTCTCCCTCACACACCCTTCCCCCCTTTCTTCCACTTTTTTCCCATCCTTCATAATTTGATGATACCAAATAGTATTTGTGTTCATTGTTGCAAATGGAACGGAAACTGCCTCAAGAAAACAGACATTTCCATAATCTGTGCTATCAGTTCAGTTTCTGAGGGTCGTTCTAACTGGTGTCCACCTGTGTCTGTGCTTTAGATGGGGAGCGAAGGTTGTCTGAGGGCCTGGTGGTCAGTTTGGTGACGATAGCTGTGGCTTTTCCACTACTACTCCTAGTCCCCTGGATCATCTACAAAGGGAAAAGGTTTCTCCATCCCAAGGTTAAGCTGCCTGAGCATTTGAAACAGGTACAGTGTGTGTGTGTGTGTGCGCACATGCGTACGTGTGTGTGCACATGCGTGCGTGTATGCATGGGTGCATGTGTGCACCCCTGCGTACTTGGTGCACATCTGTGTGAGTCTGTGTTCAATTAATTAATTAATCAATCCATCCATCTATTCATCCATCCATTCATTGGATGGTTCATTGACTGACAGTTCTTCTCCCCCACAGCACCTGATTGATTCTCATCAATACCCTTACCTGGCCTCGCAGATCACCTCTCCTCTACAAGAGAAGTATGATCAGATCAGCGCTCTGTGTGAGGAAAATCCATACAATGTGTTGACTGACATACCAGAGGACAACCTTTACCATGTGGATAGTGGGGTCTCTGTGGAGATGCCTGAATACTACAATGCTGTTGATGAAAATGCCAATTTTGACATGCCCTACAAGAATATCTGACAATGGTATCAAGACATGAGCTAATGTAATCATTCTGTATATGGGCATATGGAATCTGAGGATAACAGGTAGTCATGATGGATTGTAAGCCATTAACATTAACGTGTTCATTAGGGGCTGAGGCCCTTCAGCATAAATATTTTAACTTTTCAGTGTTTTTCCTCTTCAATTTTCGTGCTTACAAAACCGTATTGAACTTCATACTTTTCATATTTTTTTTACATACTGTGTATATACTGTATATACACGGTACCAGTCAAAAGTTTGGACACCTACTCATTCAAGGTTTTTCTTTATTTTTACTATTTTCTACAATTTAAAATAAAAGTGAAGATGTTTTTACGGTGTTATTTCATAGTTTTAATGTCTTCAATTTTATTCTACAATGTAGAAAATAGTCAAAATAAAGAAAAACCCTTCAATGAGTAGGTGTGTCAAATTTTGACTGGTACTGTGTATATAAACACACACTACCATTCAAAAGATTATAAATAATGATTTTTATTTGAAAAAATAATTGTGACCTTCAAACTTTGCTTTCGTCAAAGAATCCTCCATTTGCAGAAATTACAGCCTTGCAGACCTTTGGCATTCTAGTTGTCAATATGTTGAGGTAATCTGAAGAGATTTCACCCCATGCTCCTGAAGCTCCTCCCACAAATTGGATTGGCTTGATGGGACCTTCTTATGTACCATACGGTCAAGCTGCTCCCACAACAGCTCAATAGGGTTGAAATCCAGTGACTGTGCTGGCCACT
Organism: Salvelinus sp. IW2-2015; assembly: GCF_002910315.2. Lineage (NCBI taxonomy): Eukaryota > Metazoa > Chordata > Actinopteri > Salmoniformes > Salmonidae > Salvelinus > Salvelinus sp. IW2-2015. The sequence goes on from NC_036852.1 coordinate 12,322,504, forward strand.
CCATTATAGACAGAATACCAGCCGACTGCTTCTTCCGTAGTTTGAAGTTTTGGATTGGATCATTGTCCTGTTGTAGGAGGAAATTGTCTCCAATAAAGCACCCTCCATGATGTATGGCATGGCCTTGCAAAATGTAGTCATAGTGTCACGATCGTCTTTATGTGGAAGAGAGGACCAAGGCGCAGCGTGATACGAATACATCTTCTTTAATTATAACGAAGACGAAACAAACACTCTTACAAACTAATACAAAACAACAAACGACCGTGAAGCTACAAAACCTACGTGCACACATGCAACATAGACATAGACAATTACCCACAACCTGTCTAATGCCTATGGCTGCCTTAGATATTGCTCCCAATCAGAGACAACGATAGACAGCTGTCTCTGATTGAGAACCACTCAGGCAACCATAGACATACCTAGACACCTACACTGAACACATCCCCATAAACTCTACCAAAACCCCCTAGACACTACAAACACCCTCGACTAGGTCTAACAGTAGTATCAACAACATACTTTAGGATAGCACCATAGTGTAGCCGGAGGACAGCTATTTTCCGTCCTCCTCTGGCTACATTGACTTCAGTACAAAACCTAGGAGGCTTGTATGCCTCACCCACATCCATAGACTTACGTGGTAATTATGACCTCTTCCGGAGGACGTCCTCCAACAAGTCAAAGCTTTTGCAATAGGAACTGACATGTTGTTCATCAAATCATAGATTTAAGATCAAAAAACTAACCTAGTGTGGTGTACTGGGGTTGTGCCGCAGAGCATTATTGGAGTTCTATGTGGTGTGAAGCTTGGTGAGTTGGTGACATATTGATTGTAAGCGAAAGAGTGATAGTTGAGCATTTTTAGGATATTATTAAATTCAAATTAGTTTCTTCAAACTACAGGAGATGGAGGAGAAAGATTATATATTGTCATATTGGATTTAGAACTTTATTCTTGTGTCAAATTAGTGCAATTTATTTCAATTTGCATTGCTAACTTAAGTACCAAGAAGCGAGCTAGCTACTAGAGTCCAGTTTTGGTCACCAGAATGGCTAGCTAATGGTAACAACAATGTAGTGTATTTTTTGTTGAAGAACCCCTTTCATTGCCCACATCAGATTCAAGCTTCTGGGAAAAAGCCACATCGATCACGTAATGGACAAAGGTCTGAGTATACAAACTACGCAACACAATGAGAAGGTATGAAGAGACAGGGTCACAAGCAGCTTATTGGCAAGAGATGGCTTTTACTTAGGGGCACAACAAGACGGAAGTTTCAGCTAACAAGGGCAACGTATAATAATGGCGCCGGAAGGGATGGCTAACTGTTTTACAGGTTCCTAACCAACTGTGCTATTTTGTTAGTTTTTTCACATTGTTTGTAACTTATTTTGTACATAAAGTTGCTGCTACTGTCTCTTTTGACTGAAAAGAGCTTCCGAACATCAGAACAGCGATTACTCACCTCAAACTGGACAAMGATGTTTCTTTAATGAGTACRACGCGAAGGATATCCTGCTCTCCGGAGACCAKGCCCAAATCCCCGTCATTTGCAGGAAGAAAAGGCGGAGATACAGACGGAGATGGTCGGGTTGTCTATTTGTCAATAACAGCTGGTTCGCGACGTCTAACATTTAAGTAGTCTTTAGGTAGACYACACTATCTACCAAGAGAGTTCTCATCTATATTATTCGTAGCTGTCTATTTACCAACACAAATCGATGCTGGCACTAAGATCGCACTCAACGAGCTGTATAAGACCATAAGCAAAAAAGAAAAGACTCATCCAGAAGCGGCACCCCTAGTGGCCGGGGACTTTAATGCAGGAAAACATAMATTTGTTTTACCTCATTTCTAMCAGCACGTCTCATGTGCAACCAGATGGAAAAAAACTCTACACCACCTTTACTCCACATAAAGAGATGCATACAAAGTTCTCCCTCCTCCATTTGGCAAATCTGACCATAATTCTATCCTCCTGGTTCCTACTTACAAGCAAAAAACTAAAGCAGGATGTACCAGYAACTCGCTCAATACGGAAGTGGTCAGATGACACGGATGCTATGCTATAGGACTGTTTTGCTAGCACAGACTGGAATATGTTCCGTGATTCATCCAATTGCATTTAGGAGAATACCACCTCAGTTACCGGCTTCATAAATAAGTGCATTGACAACGTTATCCCCACAGGGACCGTAAGTACATATCCCAACCAGAAGCCATGGATTACAGGCAACAGCTTTAGCTAAAGGACTGGGACACTAATCTGGACACTTATGAGAAATCCCACTATGCGCTCATCCGAACCATCAAACAGGCAAAGTGGCAATTCAGGACTTAGATTGAATCCTASTACATCAGCATTTAAGCTTGTCGGGTGTAGCAGKGCTTGCAAACTATTACGTACTACATAGGGAAACCCAGCTGCGAGYTGTCCAGTGACGCAAGCCTTCCAGACGAGCAAATGCCTTTTGCTGCTCTTCGAGGCAAGCAACACTGAGGCATGCATGAAAGTACCAGCTTTTCCAGACAACTGTGCGATTAAATTYTCCATAGCCGATGTGAGCAAGACCTTGAAACAGGTCAACATTCACAAGGCCGCGGGGCCAGACGGAATAACAGGATGTGTAATCAGAGCATGTGCGGACCAACTGGCAAGTGTCTTCACTGACATTTTCAACCTCTCTGTAATACCCAYRTTTCAAGCAGATCACCATAGTCCTTTTGCCCAAGAATGCAAAGRTAACCTGGCAAAATGACTAAAGCCCCATAGCACTCACCTTGGTAACCATGAAGTGCTTTGAAAGGCTGGTCATGGCTCACATCAACACCCTCATCCCGGAAACCCTAGTCCCACTCCAATTCACATACTGCCCCAACAGATCAACAGATTATGCAATCTCAATCACACTCCACACTGCCCTTTCCCACCTGGACAAAAGGAACACCTATGTGAGAAGGCTGTTTATTGACTACAGCTCAGCGTACAACACCATAATGCCCACAAAGCTCATCACTAACCTTAGGACTAAACACCTCCCTCTGCAACTGGATCCTGGACTTCCTAACGGGCCGCCCCCAGGTRGTAAGGGTAGAYAACAACAMATCTACCACGCTGATCCTCAACACCAGGGCACCTCAGGGGTGACTGCTTAGTCCCCTCCTGTCCTCCCTGTTAACCCACGGATGCTTGGCCAAGCACGACTCTAACATCATCATTAAGTTTGCTGATGACACAACAGTGGTAGGCCTGATCACTGACAACGATGAGACAGTCTATAGGGAGGAGGTCAGAGACCTGGCAGTGTGGTACCAGAACAACAAGCTCTCCATCAATGTGAGCAAGACAAAGGAGATRATCGTGGACTACAGGAAATGGAGGGCCGAACAGGCTCACATTAACATCAATAGGGCTGTAGTGGAGCGTGTCAAGAGTTTCAAGTTCCTTGGTGTCCACACCACCAACAAACAAACAAAAGAGGAACAACAACTACTTTTCCCCATCAGGAGACTGAAAAGATTTGAAATCTGGGTCCCCAGATCCTCGAAAAGATCTAGAACTGCACCATCGAGAACATCCATATAGGGCGGCAGTTAGCCTAGTGGTTAGAGCTTTAGACTAGCAATCGAAAGGTTGCAAGATCGAATCCCCATGCTGGCAAGGTTAAGATTTGTCGTTCTGCCACTGAACAAGGCAGTTGAACGGCTGCCATTGAAAATAAGAGTTTGTTCGTAACTGACTTGCCTAGTTARTTAAAGGTAMTTAAATACATTTATATAGCCTTATTATTTATTGTGTTACTTTTTATTTTTTGCTTTAGATTATTTAGTAAATATTTTCTCTACTTTATTTCTTGAACTGCATTGTTCAACAGAATGAKTTGATATTTTCCATTGCATCATCCATCAAAAGTTAGATTAAAAGCGAGGATGACGCAGCACATTTTTTTGGGCCTGCTCAAKTAGGCTACGCTTTCCACTTTCCTACGGTATTTATTTAGCAAACATGATAACACATCATCAGTCCAGACAGACTTAAGCAAAATGTTGCAGCAGCCTAGGCTACACCTAAACATTAGAGATCTGACGATTTTCAGGTCTGATCATCAGTAGGCTACTTGTAATAGCAGCCACATACAGCTTATGCACCCTGTCCATCTGGTCATGGTAGACAAATTGGTAACRTTGTGTATTTATAGTTCATTTGTTTTTGTCAGGAGAAAATGTGAATGTGATCAAATTTGGTTAATATTCAAACGTGGGCTGGCTAGGCTGCCTAGACCTTTTCAATCCAAAATGATTAGTCCCCTGAAATCAATRTCTGATCCAACACTTTTTTTTGCATTGAATGCATCTCAATCCACCACATCTGCCTATTAAACCTCTACGGTTGAGCTCACATAGGCTAATGTGATTAGCATGAGGTTGTAAGTTACAAAAAAAATCACAGGACAGAAAGATTAAATTATTGTTAATCTAACTGCACTGTCCAATTTACAGTAGCTATTACAGTGAAATAATACCATGCTATTGTTTGAGGAGAGAGCACAATTATGAACTTGAAAATGTATTAATAAACCAATTTGGGCAGTCACATTTGGGCAGTCTTGATACAACATTTTGAACAGATATGCAATGGTTCATTGGATCAGTCTAACACTTTGCACATACACTGCTGGCCAAAATGTAAATTGTGCCTGGGCTGGAATAATACATTATGGCCTTTCTCTTGCATTTCACAGATGATGGTACAAAAAAAWATATTTTAACAGATCCAATGTGTTATATTCTCCTACATTCATTTCACATTTCCACAAACTTCAAAGTGTTTCCTTTCAAATGGTATCAAGAATWTACATATCCTTGCTTCAGGTCCTGAGCTACAGGCAGTTAGATTTGGGTATGTCATTTTTGGCGAAAATTGAAAAAAAGGGTCCGATCCTTAAGAGGTTCTATTTCTGCTTCTTYGGTGAAAGTGCAGTATTTGTCAGACCATGAGACATCCTGAAAATCAATCTTCTTACAACATCATGTGTAAATATTWTGACCCCTCTATGGAAAGATGAGGACTACTTCCGGCGCCGACAGAGATGGCCGCCTCGCTTCGCGTTCCTAGGAAACTATGCATTATTTTGTTTTTTTATTTGTTATTTCTTACAATGTTACCCCAGAAAATCTTAGGTTTTATTTCATACAGTCGAGAGGAACTATTGGATATAAGAGCAGCGTCAACTTACCAACATTAGGACCAGGAATACGAGTTTCCCGAAGTGGATCCTCTGTTTGGCCTACCACCCAGGACAATGGATCGGATACCAGCCGGCGACCCAAAACAACTGCGCCGTAGAAGGGGCAGACGGAGCGGTCTTCTGGTCAGGCTCCGTAGACAGGCACATCGCGCACCGCTCCCGAGCATACTACTCGCAAATGTCCAGTCTCTTGACAACAAGGTAGTCGAGCAAGGGTAGCATTCCAGAGAGACATCGGAGACTGTAATGTTCTTTGTTTCACGGAAACATGGCTCACTCGAGACACGCTATCTGAGTCGGTACAGCTACCTGGTTTCTTCACGCATGACGCCGACAGAAACAATCATCTCTCTGGTAAGAAGAATGGCGGGGGTGTATGCCTTATGATTAACGAGACATGGTGTGATCATAACAACATACAGGAACTCAAGTCCTTTTGTTCACCTGATATCGAATTCCTCAAAATCAAATGCCGACCGCATTATCTACCAAGAGAATTCTCTTCGATCATAATCACAGTCGTGTATATTCCCCCCCAAGCAGACACATTGACGGCCCTGAAAGAACTTCATTCGACTCTATGTAAACTGGAAACCACATATCCTGAGGCAGCATTTTTTTGTAGCTGGGGATTTTAGCAAGGCTAATCTGAAAACAAGGCTCCCCAAATTCTATCAGCATATCGATTGTGCTACTAGGGCTGGCAACACCCTAGATCACTGTTATTCTAACTTCCCAGACGCATATAAGGCCCTCCCCCGCCCTCCTTTCGGAAAAGCTGACCACGACTCCATTTTGTTGCTCCCACCCTATAGACAGAAACTAAAACAGGAAGCACCCGCACTCAGGTCTGTTCAACACTGGTCCGACCAATCTGATTCCACGCTTCAAGATTGCTTCGATCACGTGGACTGGGATATGTTCCGCATAACGTCGAACAACAACATTGACAAATACGCTGATTCGGTGAGCGAGTTTATTAGCAAGTGCATCGGTGATGTTGTACCCACAGCGTCTATTAAAACGTTCCCCAACCAGAAACCATGGATTGATGGCAGCATTCGTGCAGAACTGAAAGCGCGAACCACTGTATTTAATCATGGCAAGGCGAGCGGAAACATGACCGAATACAAACAGTGTAGCTATTCCCTCCGCAAGGCAATCAAACAAGCTAAGCATCAGAAAAGAGACAAAGTAGAGTCGCAATTCAACGGCTCAGACACGAGAGGTAATTGGCAAAAACCAGCCCCGTCGCGGACCACGATGCCTTGCTCCCAGACAGACTAAACATATTTTTTGCTCGCTTTGAGGACAATACAGTGCCACTGACACAGCCCGCTACCAAAACCTGCGGGCTCTCCTTCACTGTAGCCAACGTGAGTAAAACATTTTAACGCGTTAACCCTCGCAAGGCTGCAGGCCCAGACGGCATCCCCGGGCCGCGTCCTCAGAGCATGCACAGACCAGCTGGCTGGTGTGTTTACAGACATATTCAATCAATCCTTATCCCAGTCTGCTGTTCCCACATGCTTCAAGAGGGCCACCGTTGTTCCTGTTCCCAAGAAAGCTAAGGTAACTGAGCTAAATGACTACCGCCCTGTAGCACTCACTTCTGTCATCATGAAGTGCTTTGAGAGACTAATCAAGGACCACATCACCTCCACCCTACCTGACACCCTAGACCCACTCCAATTTGCTTACCGCCCCAATATGTCCACAGACGACGCAATCGCCATCACACTGCACACTGCCCTAACCCATCTGGACAAGAGGAATACCTATGTAAGAAGGCTGTTCATCGGTTACAGCTCAGCATTTAACACCATAGTACTCTCCAAACTCGTCATTAAGCTCGAGACCCTGTGTCTCGACCCCGCCCTATGCAACTGGGTCCTGGACTTCCTGACAGGCCGCCCCCAGGTGGTGAGGATAGGTAACAACATCTCCACCCCGCTGATCCTCAACACTGGGGCCCCACAAGGGTGCGTTCTCAGCCCTCTCCTGTACTCCCTGTTCACCCACGACTGCGTGGCCATGCACGCCTCCAACTCAATCATCAAGTTTGCAGACGACACTACAGTGGTAAGCTTGATTACAAACAACAACGAGACGGCCTACAGGGAGGAAGTGAGGGCCCTCGGAGTGTGGTGTCAGGAAAATAACCTCACACTCAATATCAACAAAATAAAGGAGATGATCGTGGACTTCAGGAAACAGCAGAGGGAGCAGCCCCCTATTTACATTGACGGGACAGTAGTGGAGAGGGTGGAAAGTTTTAAGTTCCTCGGCGTACACATCACGGACAAACTGAAATGGTCCTCCCACACAGACAGCGTGGTGAAGAAGGCACAGCAGCGCCTCTTCAACCTCAGAAATTCGTCTTGTCACTAAAATCACTCACAAACTTTTACAGATGCACAATCGAGAGCATCCTGTCGGTCTGTATCACCGCCTGGTACGGCAACTGCTCCGCCCATAACCGTAAGTCTCTCCAGAGGGTAGTGAGGTCTGCACAACGCATCACCGGGTGCAAACTACCTGCCCTCCAGGACACCTACACCACCCGATGTCACAGGAAGTCCAAAAAGACTAACATTGAGTGGCTGCTGCCAACATACTGACTCAACTCTAGCCACTTTCTATAATGCTTCCATACCCTACATTATTCATCTCATATGTATATACTGTACGCTATACCATCTACTGCATCTTGCCATCTTGATGTAATGTATCACTAGCCACTTTAAACAATGCCACTTTATATAATGTTTTCATACCCTACATTACTCATCTCATATGTATATACTGCACTCTATAACATCTACTGCATCTTGCCTATGCCATTCGGGCATCACTCATTCATATATTTTTATGTACATATTCGTATTCATTCTTTTACACTTGTGTGTATAAGGTAGTTRTGAAATTGTTCAGTTATATTACTTGTTAGATATTACTGCGTGGTCGGAACTAGAAAAACAGGCATTTCGCTACACTCTCATTAACATCTGCTAACCATGTGTATGTGACAAATACATTTGATTTGATTTGACTCTCACGAACACGATGTTGATCTCTGTTTTGCAACGACCCCCACAAGTGCCTTGGGAATCGTCAGAAGTCGGTACAGCCAATCTGCCAACTATGCCTGGTTGTTCTTTATAAGTGTTTTCCTCACCATCTTCAATTAGCATGCCCCATTCAAATAATATAGAACTAAGAAAAGATATAGCCCTTGGTTCACTCCAGACTTGACTGCCCTTGACCAGCACAAAAACATTATGTGGCGTACTGCATTTGCATYAAATAGCCCCCGCGATATGCAACTTTTCAGGGAGGTCAGGAACCAATAAACACAGTCAGACCGGAAAGCTAAGGCTAGCTGTTTCAAACAGAAGTGTGCATCCTGTAGCACTAATTCCCAAAAGTTTTGGGACACCGTAAAGTCCATGGAGAATAAAAGCACCTCCTCCCAGCTGCCCACTGCACTGAGGCTAGGAAACATTGTCACCACCGATAAATCTACGATAATCGAGAATTTCAACAAGCATTTTTCTATGGCTGGCCATGCTTTCCACCTGGCTACCCCTACCCCGGTCAACAGCTCTGCACCCCCCACAGCAACTTGCCCAAGCCTCCCCCATTTCTCCTTCACCCAAATCCAGATAGCTGATGTTCTGAAAGTGCTGCAAAATTTGGATCCTACAAATAAGCTGGGCTAGACAATCTGGACCCTCTCTTTCTAAAATGATCCGCCAAAATTCCTTCCTTGGACACTGTGTTAACAAACCTCTAAACAAGCTTCAATGCCATACAACACTCCTTCCGTGGCCTCCAACTGCTCTTAAATGCTAGGAAAACTAAATGCATGCTCTTCAACCGATTGCTCCCCGCCCGCCCACCTAGCATCACTACTCTGGATAGTTCTGACTTAGAATATGTGGACAACTACAAATACAGTGGCTTCTCCTKTAAAAGTTGCTAGCTTGCACCGTGGGACTTAGCGGTACCCAGCATCACGGCTTCATTGCTCCAAACCACCATAAGGGGGAGTTAGAGCACTCATTATGCATTTGGGTCCCAAGGTTTTTATATGACCAATTTTGACGCGAGTCACCCGTGCCTTGTGGCATTCTTCAACAAAGATGGCTGACAAAACATTACGGTTGAACGAGATGTAAGTTGTTATAACGTCATAACGAGTCAAGCAAAACATTTACAATTTTGAGGAGTATGTTAGTTAATGTAGAGACAAATATATGCATATATTTTGTCATGACGTTAATTTACGAAAMTTGCTATGTAGCAAGTTATCTGACTAGCTAACATTAGCCAGCTAGCTAGTGTTAGGTGAATGAATTTGTAATTCGTGTTGTTTGATGTTTTAGGGACTCCTGAGAAAACCAGAAAACCAGGCTGTCGTCTTGTGAAATAGTGGATGTAAAGAATCTAGCTAGCTAAAGCATTTACTGTAAATTGAATGTAAAATTGTGTAAGCTTGCCTTGCAATGCAGCTGAAGTAACATAGCTAGCTATTTACTTGCTTGTTGTGTAGTGGAGGATAAAAATAATTGTATGCCTATGGATGTGTAGCTAGCTACAGTATGTAGCCGATCTGTGTGTGAAAACATTAGTTTCTGAACTAATATTCATACCAATCTATGAACCTCAACTATCATAGTTGTTGTATCAACTTTAATGAAGCCTATGGATAGAGTAGAATATAATAACTGTATTGTGCCAAGGATGCAAGTCCTATATACACATGTACTGTCGTTATTACCACGCATGAGATTCCTACATTGTAGCCTGTACATTGAATATATTCACTGATCATATACTCTTCCTTGGCAAAAAAAGGTGCGGTTCAGGTATGAATCTCTGAGACATTCTTTTTCAGTCATATCAAACTCCATTATTTGAATGACTCTGTGTCTGCATGTATGTATTACAATTATACATTTCAACAGTGTTTACCACTTCTGCTCCTGGGACATCAATGATTACACATTACAACTATGCAATAGACTATAAACATGATTGATTTGTAATTCATCTTATGGATAGCCCCCTTTTTTCAATTTCGCCTAATATGACATACCCAAATCTAACTGCCTGTAGMTCAGGCCCTGAAGCAAGGATATGCATATTCTTGGTACCATTTGAAAGGACACACTTTGATGTTTGTAGAATAGTAGGAGACAGTAGGAGAATATAACACAATAGATCTAGTAGAAGAAAAAAAAAGTTTCTTTTTTGCATTTTCTTTCTACCACCATCTTTGAAATGCAAMAGAAAGGTCCCAAATCTAGCCATCACTCTGGTTGTAATTCCGATAGTGTCCACAATATGGCAGCAGTGTATGTGCAAAGTATCAAACTGATAAATTGAAGTATGAGCAAGCTACATGAAATTTAGTGTGAAGTCACCCAAGTACGTTTGGGCAAATTGTGAAGGACACATTTACATTACATTTTTCTGCAAGAATATCATAAAATCTGTATACTTGGACTATGATTTAGCTTTTCCAGTATTAGTAGCCATATTGTAAGTTCAACATTTACAAAACACCCAGTTTTCATAACTTCATAACTCTCAATATTCTTGCAATTCTTTTCCAAAAGGAAAAGGCTTGCTCGCATAAGGTTAGCAGACAAATTTTGCGACAGATATGGGGTTTCATACTCAAAGCCCAGCTCATTGGCTATCTAGCTAGCTTTGTTTGAACCCGATTGGTGCTTATTTGACAAAGTTACAGTCAATCAAGTGAATAACTGCCAGTGCCATCGGCATGACATGAAGGCGTCGCTCTCTGAACAAATTTGGTGTCCTATAGGATATACTACACTCCTAATGATATAGTGAAGTCTAGTTACGTTCTAGGATCTCTGAGGAATAAATATGAACATCATTTGACTGGTTGAAACAACGTTTAGGGTTAGATTTTCACAGATTCCTTTCTTTGCAAATTGAACGAGTGGAAATACAAAATCGATCGTGCATGCTATATGGACCTTTTTAGGATATGAAAAAGGATTTTATCTATCAAAACAACACTTCATGTTATCTCTGAGACCTTTGGGATGATAAATCAGAGAAAGATTTCAGAATGTAAATACACATTTCACCTTCAGAGGTGAATTTATCAAACCTAATGCGGTGAAAACAGTGTTTTGTTGTTAGGAGCTCTCCTCAAACAACAGCATGGCATTTTTTTGTAGTAATAGCTACTGTAAATTGGACAGTGCAGTTATATTAACAAGAATTTTCAGCCCATATAAGACACTTATATGTACCGACATTTGTTGCTTCTTTAAAATCTGCAATTGTGTCACAAGGCGCTGCATGATTTACAACTGCCCCGTTGACGGGACACCTATCCCTAATCATATATACAGAAAAAAACTATGCATATCTAACTCCCTTCATCTGCATTAATCTGAGGACACAGGATAGTATTTCAATGAGATACTTAATTTCAACCAGTGGAGAATGTGAAACGTTTTATTGAAAGAAGTTCATTATCCAGGTGTTATAAATACATAAATGCAATATAATTATGATCATTGTAACATTATAAATACAAGTTCAATCTGTACTTCAATGCACCCATGGTGTGCATTATAAAACGAAGAAGAAAGACGAGGTGGGGAGAGAGGTGTAGAAGACAGAAAGGGAAAGAGGTAATAACAGTGGCAGACATCATATGATTCATGAATTACAGTGCTACCCTAATATTCTCTCAGTTCATCACAATTGTGGTGTCTCCTAACCAGCCTTGGGCCCCCAGTTGGCCCGAAGGTTATCTTATCTTCTTATGAGCGGGTGAGGTGACGATGACGGGACTGGTTCCTCTCTCAGTGAAAATGGTTGTGTTTATGTGGTGTAAATTTGAAAATTAGCAGCTGACATCTTACGAGTTTTTTAATTAATGCATGTGAGACAGGTTCCAAGTATAAAAAGACAGGCAGAGATAGAGAAAAAGATCACAGAACAGTTTAATTACCTCWGGTTATGGACACTTTTGCCAGCAATAAAGCTTCCACGGCCTGTTCCTCGGACAGTGAACATCTGGCAATATCTACATTTTCGACCCCTTGGTTTCTCTGAAAGTAAAGAAAACAGCTTATTTTTTATAGATATGAAAACAATAACTGAGATATGACCATTCAATTTAAATCAGCAGATGTCCTTTTTGGGATATGTCAACACAGCCCAGTGCTGCTTACCTGAGATGCCATCTTCGTAGGTTTCCGCTTTGAAAAAATTWAAAAATAAAACATAAGTTGCTTTCAGGAAAATTATTTTTAATTGAAAATAAAAAAGGTTTTGCTCTCGACAAAAATACAAGTGTACCTCCATAGCATATAACAATTTGCCTGTGACTAACCACACTTTCATACAAACGTGCTACTGTATGCAGAATTCTTGAAGCACAACCGAAGATATCCTGCCAGCACACCCACAAGCAAGCCACTCAGAAGCAGAATGATGACGCGTGGAAGTGGGAAAGGAATGAGATGGGAACAGCAATTTGTTGCAAGTTGGGGAGGAGGGCTATTATCTGAACAATAGATTATTCGACCTTTACTAAAGAATAGTCTAATAGCCGAGCTAGGTGTGAAACCCCCCCTCCTATCACAGACCAGATTTGACCTAAAGTAATGACTTTTCAAATAAGTTACCTCAAACGTTGTGTTGGCTGACAATTTGTTAGCTACGCTGTCCTTACGAACCACATAGCATATCATTACAGCAGTATGTACCATTATGTTAGCTAGCTACCTAACGTGAGTAGCTATACATCAAACTTGTCAGCATATTAACTATAGGCTAACTAACTACCCAACGTTTATTGACTTGATTATTCTCGTCATTCTTAGCTTAGCTAAATGGTATAGTCGTTATGCTTTCTCAATAGACATTCGGGTGCTTTCGTAAATTCACTCTGGCTATCTATAGGCTCGACAATAGAACGAGACAATAGAACGAGTCAAAATTCACCCAAGGCTGACAAACGGCTTGGCTAAACTGGATCACTAGCGTGAGCCCATAGTAAATTAAATTAAATGGATTYGAATGTTCACAGAGCCTGTTTTGACTGCAGTGATGCTTAGAATTCCATAAAATATGTATCCCTTTTTATTTTACCACTACAATCTGTTTTTCGGACGAAACTGGAAAAAACCAACTTGTGTAGAAAGTAAACATCCGCACCTTGATGGTGTCAACTGTGTTTATGTCTCTGTAAAGTAGGGACATTTTTTTWACTTCTGACTATTTCTGGTCCAGCGATCGATGACAAACGAGCTCACTGTCCAGACTAACRTAATTACAAAGAGGAGATTCTCCTGATTTAAAATGGTTCCTGTGTAACAGTATGGCTTCCGTCCCTCTCCTCACCCCTACCTGGGTTTAAACCAGAGACCCTCTGCACACATAGACAACAGCCACCCTCGAAGCATCGTTACCCATTGCTCCACAAAAGCCACAGYCCTTGCAGAGCTAGGGGAACTACTACTTCAAGGTCTCAGTGCGAGTGATGTCCCCGATTGAAACGCTATTAGCGCACACCCCGCAAACTAGCCATTTCACACCTTTACACCCAACTTGAAAAAAATCTAAATATACACATTGCGAGATATTTGGCGAAATAGACAGACATGCCTATATTTCCCCTATAGGAAACAATGGGAAGACTGCAGACTTCCAATATTATTTTTGTTGTTTACATTTTGTTGTTTACATTTTAACTATAAAACAACGTAAGCAGATCTCATTGCCAACAATAGCGAAGCAGGCATTGTGACATTGAACAATAAGCTGGGAATAGAACGTTCGGAAGGCGAGTTGGTGCCACGGTGCTCAGTAGATCTAATAGGAGCTGGCAGGGTGAAAAATGCACTAAAATAAGGCCTGTTTTTTCACGATTACTTCAAAATGACAGCAAGCAGCTGGGAAATATGGACATTTTATGAAACTGGGCTCCACGGCAGATGCAATTAACTTGTTTTTATCAGAAAAGAACACTGTTAAAAATGTCATGTGTCCAGCCTACTATCTACATGGAATTCAGATCACTCTCGTCTGAGTGTACCAGTGCGCAGAATAATAACTTTACGAGCCGACAACACCCGTTGAATATGGCCGGTGTCAGTAAACGTTGGGRAAAAAGCATAAATCAATTGTTTCCAGCAGCACATTTACAGTCACCAACACCCTGGTTAACACGAAAACTGCCTTACCAGCTCTGCTAGGGCGAGTAAAATGGTCAAAGTTGTCTCATTTGTGTCTGGAAGTAGCTAACCAACATTACCTTGGATGCTTGACTGCCGTTGTAAGGCCAGAACGCTCAAATCAACCCTACTCCTCGCGCTCCGAGAGCGACACGGTCTGAGTTTACAAACGGACAAGTTTTCTCTGAATGGAATCACCATAATATTAATCAAATTAATTAAGCCAAATTTCTTAAAATCAATCCCATTTACTATGCTATTACAAAAAAGGTTTTAAATTCTCTGGTAATGCCAATACGAAATACTATCAAATGCTTCTCAAAGATGCCCTCTGGTGGTCAAACTAGCAATAACTTACAGTAACAGAAGAAATGGCAGAGAATTAAATGACGTGCCACCGAATGCTGCAGCAGCACGCCGGGTGTGCCGCAGTATGACACAACTTTTAAAGGAGGAACCACTGTACCTAGGTGTCTGGTTAGACTGTAAACTCTCCTTCCAGACTCACATTAATTAAACCTGTTATGGACAGGGGGCAGTGTTTCCACTTTGAACGAATTGCGTACCCAAACGGAATTTCCTCCTACTCTGCCCCAGAAGGTAATACATGCATATTATTATTACTATTGTATAGAAAACACTCTGAAGTTTCTAMAACTGTTTGAATTATGTCTGTAAGTAKAACAGAACTCATTTGGCAGACAAAAACCTGAGAAGACTTCCAAACAGGAAGTGAGAACTCGATTTTCAAAAAAGTGCCAAATGATACCCCATATAGTTATGGATAAGCAAACACTTCCTAGGGCTTCCACTAGATGTCACCGTCTTTAGATTGTGGTTATATGATTCTACTATAAAGGAGGGGCTCATAGGAGCTATTTTACTGAGTGGTCTTCAGAAATTCCCAGTCTCGTTTTGCGCGCGAGCGCAAGAGAGTGCTCTCGTTCCAATGCTCTTTCTTCAGACAAGGAAATTCTCCGGTTGGATCCTTATTGATGATTAATGTTAAACACATCCTAAATATGGATTGCATACATCATTTGACTTGTTTCTACGACCTGTAACGGAACGTTTTGAGTTTTTGTCTGGAGGGATTGCTCGTGCGTCATGAAAATGGATTCGTGGGCTGAACATGCTAACAACAAGTGGCTAAATGATGGGCTTTATGGAACTTTTCAGTCATTTATTGTCGAACTGGGAATCCTGGGAGTGCATTCTGATGAAGTTATTCGAAGGTAAGTGCATATTTATAGTGTTTTTGTAGCTTCTGTTGACGCCAAAATGGCAACTATTTCTTTGGCTGGATTGTGCTCTGAGCGCCGTTCTCAGATTATTCTTTTTCAGTAAAGTTTATTTTGAAATCTGACACAGCGGTTGCATAGAGGATAAGTTTATCTTTAATTTGGTGAATAACACTTGCATCTTTTATCAATGTTTATTATGAGTATTTCTGCAAAATCACCGGATGTTTTGGAATCAAAACATTACTGCACGTAATGCGCCAATGTAAACTGAGATTTTGGAAGTATGCTTGGGGACATTGTCCATTTGAAAGCACCATTTGCACCCAAAGTTTTAACTTCCTGACTGATGTCCTTGAGATGTTGCTTCAATATACTCCACATACATTTTCCTGCCTCATGAAGCCATCTATTTTGTGAAGTGTACCAGTCCTCCTGCAGCAAAGCACACCCACAACATGATGCTGCACAACCTGCTTTACGTTTGGGATGGTGTTCTTCGGCTTGCAAGTATCCCCCTTTTTGCTCCAAACATAACGATGGTCATATATGGCCAAACCGTCCTGTTTTTGTTTCATTGACCAGAGGATATTTCTCCAAAAATTACAATCTCTATCCCCATGTGCAGTTTGCAAACCGTAGTCTGGCCTTTTTTATTACGGTTTTGGAGTGGTGGCTTCTTCCTTGCTGAGCGGCCTTTCAGGTTATGTTGATATACGACTCGTTTTAACTGTGGATATAGATACTTTCTTGTACCTGTTTCCTCCAGCATCTCACAAGGTCCTTTGCTGTTGTTCTGGTTGATTTTGCGCTTCTCGCACCAAAGTATGTTTAATCTCTAGGAGACAGAACGCGTCTCCTTCCTGAGCGGTATGACGGCTGGCGTGGTCCCATGATGTTTATCCTTGCAATACTATTTGTTTGTACAGATGAACGTGTACCTTCAGGCATTGGAATTCCTCCAAAGGATGACAGACTTGTGGAGGTCTTCATTTTTTTTCTGAGGTCTTGGCTGATTTATTTTGATTTTCCCATGATGTCAAGCAAAGAGGCACTGAGTTTGAAGGTAGGCCTTGAAATACATCCACAGGTACACCTCAATTGACTCAAATTATGTTAATTAGCATATCAGAAAGCTTCTAAAGCCATGACATCATTTTCTGGAATTTTCCAAGCTGTTTAAATGCACAGTCAACTTAGTGTATGTAAACTTCTGACCCACTGGAATTGTGATACAGTGAATTATATCTGTCTGTAACAATTGTTTGAAACATTAGTTGTATCATGCACAAAGTAGATGTCCTAACCGACTTACCAAAACTATAGTTTGTTAACAGAAAAATTGTGGAGTGGTTGAAAAACRAATTTTAATGACTCCAACATAAGTGTATGTATACTTCCAACTTCAACTGTAGCTCACGTGGAGTATATCAGTTTAAGCAACTTTCAGTTTAGAGTGCTTGGAAATGGTTTGTCTCCGTGGATGTAAAGTTATGTCCTTTTTCCACAACTCCCACTCTTTAGCTACTCCAGATGCCATTGAGTTAAAGTAATCCAGGACTCCTGTGGGTGGGATTGAGGGCATGCCCTTGAGGCTCACCTGTAAGGCAGAGTATGACACAAAAAAACGTGGTCGTATTGATGCCATTTGGTGTCATMACACTTTGGAAGAGTGTCCCAAGCTCATTGACCCCAGAAAGTACCTCACCTTTGTCAACGAGATGTTTATGGGTGACCGCAGTGTCAGACATAGACGCGTTGTAACGGACTTCATACAGCTGACCCCTGCTGACCAAGGAGTCTATCAGTGCCATGCAGTATGTGAAATCGGAGGCCATACTACTATGGGACACTACATAAATATCATGGGCGAAGGTACTTTTCTGTTACATTTTTTCAGTACATTTTTATTATGAGTTACTCTAACCCACGGAGACTTACAATAACAACATTCAACTGAGGTGAGACAACCATGTAGCATGATCATCAGTCAATCAATTAAACAATCAACAAACCAACCATTTAATCAATCATGTTGAATTCTAACCCTATAACAGCATCTCCCATAGTTGATCAAAGAAAGGCCAACAATGGTGGACTGAACTGTACATACAACACTGGAATGATACGGTGGTCCCTTCTCCTAATACTGGAGTTACTTGAGGCAAGATCAATAACAAATTATTACACAAAAAATGCACTTGTACATTTATACTTCGCAGCCAATCAAAAATGAATGTAGATCTTTTGATGTGAAGTCTCTTGTTTATTGATGATTATTTGTGTTTAACCGGTTAATCATTGATCTGGTCTGCTAGCTGATGGCAGATTATGTCAAGGCTGAACATGACCTATCAATTATAATGGAGACACCATCTACAATACAGATTTACATTATATCAAACATTTAACTGAATCGTTTTACATATGTACAAATAAGGTGCCACGTGGCTCAAAAGACTACAACATTTGGATTCTACGGTTAATAGTTAACATTTACGAAAAATTTGAGCGTTTTATAAACCAGCTTCAAACATGTATGTTGGAAGACAGGAGGGTTTGTACTACTTAAAATAATATCCGATTTCATAGAATTTCACTGGAATAGTCACATGATTGCTCAATGACAATTTTACGCACGCCTCTCAGGTCTGTGTTTGTTAGAGGAAATGCCCACACAGGACAGGAAACCACACATAGCTTTAGTCCTCCGTTTGTGCAACTGCTATGTGAACAGAGCCAGTAGCAGTCTATGTGGTTGGAAGGGTGAGGGTTAGTAAAATGGTCTGCTAGTCTTGTGATGTTCATCATAATCGCAGGACTGCACTGTAAATACTTTTTTGTTCTAGTTGTCATGCGTACCTATTTTTTAGTTTTATTTGCTTGTTCTCTCCCCTGTTCTTGTCATGGTGGGTTATCGCTCTACTCCTTTCAGGTCTGTGTCTGTTAGAATAAATGCCCATACAGGACAGGAAACCACACATAGCATCTGCACAAACAAATGGATGCCTGATGTGAACAGCGTTAGTAGCAGTCTTTGTGGTTGGAAGGGTGAGGTGGAGAAAAGGAATCTGCTTGTCTTGTGATGTTCATCATTATCTCAGTTTGATGTGAAGGCTCGGGAGTGCACTGTACTACTATATACTGTACGTTTACACTATTTTGAAGGAAGTTATTATGAATTGTGAAACTGAGTGATATTTTGTGTGAATTATTGGCTACACCACTAGTTCAGAACTTCCCCATATACATTTTGGTTGTATTTATGTGTTCCCCAGAGTTATTTTGTGTACCCCAAAAAAACACAAGATAATAAAAGCTTGGTGTGTCATACAGTATATGGAAATTAGCCATTTGACCATTATCAACTGACAAACTACATACAAATGTGTGCACTATATCTGCAATCTTATAAAATAATCAAACATATAAAATAATCAAGCAATTATCAAATGCGTTTTTATATGTTTACACGCATAAACACCTCAGTAAAACCATATCTACACGTTTAAATGAATGGAAATGACCACTTCCACCTTAGGGTAAACTTTAAAGGTAGGGGGACTTAAAGAGGAGACGACCATGCACCAGCTGTTGCCACAAAACAAGTGAAGAATGTTTTTATTAGTCTCGCTTGCCAGGCTAAAGACAACTCTTGGAACTAGTCTTTATCACACGACAGCGAGTGACCAGGGGCTTTGAGTATGTTTTATGCTAATATTGGTTAAGCCTGGGTTGGTATCATAATGCTGATATTAGACAAACATTCTTTTTCTTTTTCTATCATGGAATGTGTAATTGGTGCTCATGAGTTAATTCTGTGTTGATCTTACATTCATTTCTGATGAAAGCAACAGCGTAATGGCTTTTTTCAAACAGTTTCATTTTTTGTTGAGGGAACTCAAACATTGTTACAACTCTTGTTTCACATCTATTACAGATCTATGCTTTTTTATTGTAGTTTTACTGATATAAAATAGTATTTATAAAAACGATAATCATCAGTGAGCATTGTCTTTACTCCAGATGGTTTGGAGGTGAGGTGCCCAAGGGTCCCTATCATTGGGAGAGAGGGCATGCCGAGAAAACGTGGTCATATTGAAGCTTCCTGGTGCCATCGCTCTTCAGTTGAAAAAGAAAAGCCAACAATGGTGGACCTCAACTGGACATACAACACTGGACTGATACTGTGGTCCCGTCTAATACTGGAGTTACTTAAGGTAAGATTAATAACAAAACATTTACTGTATGCTTTGCAGCCAATCATCGCATGTTGTGTTACCAATGGGGTTATGAGGTGTTTTACTGCATGTTATGATTCCTTAGAAAGTGATGTAACTATGTCAGAAGGGACAGTTGTGTCAGGACCCGGTGCGAGAAACAGTCACTAATAATCGTCAGAACCCAGAAGATGAGGCAGACACAGCAGTACTAGAGATGGTGGTTTAATTAAAGAACAAAATCTTCAGGCAAAGAAACTAAATCCACAATGTCCAAAAATAAAGCCAAGAGGCACAAAAATGGAAATCCTCCAAAATACAAAAGAAACTCCACAAAGTGGGAAAAAACAGCAGGGAAAAAACAAACCTCAAAAGACTACTCAAAATATACACAAGAACTAAACCAGAGAACCTCTGGAAAATCCAATAAAATAAATATCTGTAAAGAACAAGGCTTGGGCTGAGGCTGGGTGCTAACTTACAAACACTGAGCAAGGAACTGAGGAACACACAGGGTTTAAATACTAACAAGGGAATGACCTACAGGTGCAAACAATAATTAGAGCAAGAAAAACAAAAGGTACAAAAAAGGTGCAATGGGGACATCTAGTGACCAAAACCCGAACAGTCTTGGCCAAAACCTGACAAGTTGCTTATTGAATATATATTCTGTGTGCTACAGGTTCATCAAGGCAGAACATGACCCGTCAATCATCATGGAGAGACCAATCATCATGGAGAGACCAGATTTATATCAAACCCAAACATATTGCTGAATCATTTCAGATACACTAAGGTGTTGTGACGTGGCTCAAAAGAGTGCAGAGTTTGTATTCTGTGGATAATAGTTTACTCCAAATTTAAGAAAAAAATACTTTATTATTCACATTGTGTTATTTACAATTTCAATCATCAATATGTATGCAGGAAAGGTGGTTGGGTTTGAGCATTATAGTGGCAAAATTACAAACTCTGTTATGCACATCATTTGTATAAGCCCTAAATCTGTACATTTCCACTGTCTGTTTCTCTCATGTAAAGAAGAAGCCAGTGTTTTTCCTCTCTTGTATCTGAGTAACTTACTCATGTGGCCAAAGACAAAAGGGATGTCTAAGAGTGACCCGTGTTTTGGTCCATCCTGTTCTTTTCCTATCTTTCAAGGGCACAGCCGTGTGGAGATATGAAGAGAATAGAGGCTAGCTTGAGCAGCAGCAACAATTCCATCAGCAGAAAGGAGTAACAAAACTATAAAGGCTGAGACCCAACTCTTGTTTGTTGGGCTCTTGACTGTTGCACCTGTTGTGCGATTGCTAACCAGCTCCATTTTTGCAAATCTTACAATTCAAAATTCAAAAGGCACTCGCACATCTAAGCTATCTTTATTGCAGACCAATTTATGGCGTAAATTGTGACCTTCTCCTATATACAATAAGTGGTGGATTCTTAAAKTCAGCTGGCAAAGCTGGGTCCGATGATAAAACATGCCAGTGTTTCTTGACAATATCTCCCACTTTTCGCGAGAAAATATATGTGGTTGTGAATATTACAGTGGTTGTATGTGGTTGTGAGTGTTCTTTAGCTCRAGTGTGTCTTTTTTGTAGCATTTCATCTCGTGTTTTCGCCCAATGCCAAATTAAGAGTTTCATCCACACATTGTGGAGAGTAGCCTCTTCTTAGAAAACTATTGGGCATCTCCGCTGCTTTTTCTAGATAGTCCTCTGTGGAGTGGCATACTGTATACGGTGCAGTCTGAAAAACTGGTTTCTTGGAAGTCCTCTTTTTAATGGCTCAGGGTGGAAGCTGTCCCCCTGTAATAGAGTATTTTTTTCCGTTTCTTTTCTGTACAGAGTTGTAAACAGGGTTCCATTTGATTTCCCAATCCACATATCGAGGTAATGAACATGTTTAGTTTCACATTCAATAGTGAATTTGAGATTGGGGTCAATGTCATTGAGTAATGCGGGGCGGCAGGTAGCCTAATGGTTAGAGCGTTGGGCCTGTAACCAAAAGGTTGCTAGATCAAATCCCCGAGCTAACAAGATAAAAATCAGTCATTCTGCCCCTGAACAACGCAGTTAACCCATTGTTCCTAGGCTGTCATTGTAAATAATAATTTGTTATTAACTGACTTGCCTAGTTAACTTCTTTGATATAGGGGGCAGCATTTTCACATTTGGATAAATAGAGTGCGCAGAGTGAACTGCCTCCTACTCTGTACCAGATGCTAATATATGCATATTATTATTACTATTTGAWAGAAAACACTCTGAAGTTTCTAAAACTGTTTGAATGATTTCTGTGAGTATAACATAACTCATATGGCAGGCAAAAACCTGAGAAAAAATCCAAACAGGAAGTGAGAATTCTGAGGCTGGTCGATGTTCAACTCATCACCTATTCAAATCCCTGTAAGATATTGATCTGTTTGCACTTCCTACGCCTTCCACTAGATGTCAACAGTCTGTAGAACGTTGAATGAAGCCTCTACTGTGATCTGGGACCGGATGGGAGGTGTTTCAGTCAGTGGTCTGGCAGAGTGCCAGTTCTTGGTCATGCGCATTCCAAATGATATCCATTATTTCTGTAGACACAAAGGAATGCTCCGGTTGGAACGTTATTGGATATATATGATAACAACATCCTGAAGATTGATTCTCTACTTAGTTTTTTATTTTATTTTAATTTTAATTTTACTTTTCTCCCCAATTTTCATGGTATCCAATCGCTAGTAATTACTATCTTGTCTCATCCCTACAACTCCCGTACGGGCTCGGGAGAGACGAAGGTCGAAAGCCATGCGTCCTCCGAAGCACAACCCAACCAAGCCGCACTGCTTCTTAAGACAGCGCGCCTCCAACCCGGAAGCCAGCCGCACCAATGTGTCGGAGGAAACACCGTGCACCTGGCCCCCTTGGTTAGCGCGCACTGCGCCCGGCCCGCCACAGGAGTCACTGGTGCGCGATGAGACAAGGATATCCCTACCGGCCAAACCCTCCCTAACCCGGACGACGCTACATGCTTGTGAATCCAGAAATAGAGATAAAATTAATCACTAACCTTTGATGATCTTCATCAGATGACACTCATAGGACATCATGTTACACAATATATGTATGTTTTGTTCGATAATGTGCAATTTTATATCCACAAATCTCGGTTTACATTGGCGCCATGTTCAGAAATGCTTCCAAAATATCCGGAGAAATTGCAGAGAGCCACGTCAAATAACAGAAATACTCATCATAAATTTTGATGAAAGATACATGTTTTACATAGATTAAAGATACAACTTGTTCTTAATGCAACCGATTTCAAAAAAACTTTACGGACAAGCACACCATGCAATAATCTGAGAAGCGCTCAGTATAACAACATTCTCTCTCCATGTTGGAGTCAACAGAATACGAAATTACATCATAAATATTCCCTTACCTTTGATGATCTTCATCAGAATGCACTCCCAGGAATCCTAGTTCCACAATAAATCGTTGTTTTGTTCGATAATGTCCATTACTTATCTCCAAGTAGTTAGCACGTTTAGTACACATGTCCAAACGCTCGCGCAGATGCAGGCAAACTCGGACGAAAACTTCAAAAAGTTATATTACAGGTCGAATAAACTGGTCAAACTAAGTAGAGAATTTCAAGCGCTAGCTGTGCCACCAGAGACTCTGGGTTCGCGCCAGGCTCTGTCGCAGCCGGCCGCAACCGGAGGTCCGTGGGCGACG